>NW_020455294.1:1216268-1291744 GCF_003342845.1 Nothoprocta perdicaria | reverse complement strand
ATTCTGTGATTCTGTTATCTACCAATAAAATTTTTGAACATAGATAAATCAGTCCATGAAAATTAAAATATGATAAAATTAGGTTTTTAGATATTCATTTAACAAGTCATACATATCCTGAGAAAATACTTGTGCCATCTGATGTTYGATGAAACCTACATATTCCATAGTACTGGAATATACATAACGTATATTAAGTTACTGGCACCCGTTTACTAATCTTAAAGCTAGAAGTTAATTTCCTTACTAGAAAGAGACAGAATCAAGTCAGRATCTTTATCTTACTTCCCTCTAGGTTGTATATATATTAAGCTTGATGGATCTGATGGTCTCTATCAGAATGTAGCTAATGGGCAGCTTTCTCAAGATTTCAAATTTGGAACTGTGAAACACTTCTTTTTATATTTTTCTTTTATGATTGCACATGGAATCATTATTATAACTATTTTATTACATGTTGAACAATCACAGAAGAGAATAACTACTATATAACTTAGATGAACAACAAAGATAATTTTCAATATTGCTTTCAACCACCAATTGATTGTTCTTGGACGTTAAACCAGAATTGAAGAGAAAGAAAAAGATGAGTCTTTGGGGAAAAGCTATTTGAATTACTGGTAATTTTTTCAGATAAAACCATCTCTTCTTTACTGCCTTTCATAGAGTTCTCAAAAATGTAAAATAAGTTACACAGTTTGCCACATCTGACCCTTGACTCAAGACAAAATAGCTCCATTAGACCACAACAATCTTAGACTACAAATATCAGGATCAGAATTTACCTTGCCAAAAGCCATAATATTTTATTAAAAATAAGTTGCAACCTGACTGAAAGGTTTATGTAACCTCAAATAAAAGGCCAAATAGCATACAAAAATAGCCAATGACCRACAAAAATCCAGTTGAAACTTGAAAAACTTGATACTCTGTGCCCTGCCTGTCACAAAGTTGCTTAAAAAACACTGTCCTCTTGCACAAAGACTAAAATGCATGTTACGCACATCTCATCATGATACTTTTTCCAAAGTGCTATAAAAACACATATGTAAATAGAAGATTTCTTATTTATTATTATGTTGAACCTCCACACTCTGCTTTTTTTGGAACACAATTTAAAATCTCTATGGCTTCAAATATAGAAAGAAACTTTCAGGGGAAATAAAGAATATGCAACAACTTAGTTTCTACACAAATGAGAAGTACAACAGGCCCTGATTAGGGTTCACCCTTTCTGTGGAGTTCATCCAGGAGGCATTGTTAGGTACTTAGCACCTGTCTTCATCAGAACATCCTTCCTTCCTTCTTAAATAAACCTAGATGATTAATGTCTTGGAAATAACAGGGAAGAAAGGAAGGGACAGAGCACATCAAGGAGGCATCAAGATAGAAGACAGAAACTGTAATCAGGGGATTGAGATTTGCTTTTTTTCTCTGCTACAAAATTAGATAACTTTGACCTTTTGTTCATATGCTGCCCATTTTTCCTTCCTGAGGCCTGGTTCAAGATATGGGTATGCACTGCAGAGATTAGAAAGATCTAATATTCACATGCATAAACTTTTCAATTTACAACAACCTAATCCAGTCAAGCATGCCAACATGTAATATTTCAGAACATTTGCTTTAGACAGCTCTAAACCTAGCTCAAGCTCCTGAGCTTTTCATATTGATGAATCATAAGCACTAGAGACTTGTATATACCAACCTTTTTGTCCTGTTATACTAGTATGCCTTGATTTCCATGYTTATTACAGAGAGTTTATTACAGAGATGCTGTAACTAGTCTGAAAGTGAGGAGAAACAAAAAACTAGGAAAAGCTTTTATCAGAAATAGTAAGAAGGGAAAAAAATGACGAAGAGAGTGCAAAATAATTCACTGAAACTAAATAAAAGCTGATTTTTCTCATGATTGTTACCGTATGGAATGGTTACAAGGAAATAAAGGCAAACAGGATCACTGACATACATAACTAATGAGTTTCACTCTTTTTATTTTAGACAATTAATATATTGACATCTATATCTGGATCTGATCCAACTGTAGGTACACACATACAGGATGCATATGTACAGGTTGAAATATATTTTTAGCACTTTCCAGCTCATTTAAAAAGTTACAAATGACATGTACTACACAGTATTTAATTGTCAAGTTCCTATTTTATAAGGAAATAAAAGCACAGCTTGAACTTTCTTTTGAACTGCTTTTCTATCTAGTGTTCACATCTACTTTTTCTTTCCAATTACAGATAATTTTTTAATCGTTCTTTTTCTTATCCCTTTTTGTCCACAAAAATATTTCTGAGTTCTTATCTTCCATTTATTGTTTTTGCTTCCTTTCCCCAAATTATTAATAAGATATTTTGTTTTATTTTTTTTTCTCTCTCTCACTTGATCTGTGCCCTTAAGCTTTCTCATCCTCGGTTTTCCACTAAAGACAGTCACACTAAGGAAATTCATGTCATCTTCTGTATGACACGTCTTCCAAAAAGAGGAGGATGCTACAGGATTTCTTCATTCTTTAGCTTCTTGTTTAGCTCATCTTCACATCCCTTGCAAATATATATTTTTTTCTTTTAATTCATATGTGCAATAAAGACATTTTATAGGTCCAGACAGTAAAATGGTTTTACTGCTCATCATATTCATCTGTGTTTCACCATTCTTTTTCTTATACTTACTAAAATACATACCTGTGCAAATCTCTTCTGTTTCATCATCTATGCATTCTCTGTCATCGCATTCACAAAACTTCCCATAGACCAGTCCGGTCTCTTCTGAGTTTCCACATTTACACCTGCCACACTGACATGTGCCTGTAAGTATTGAAGATTATACTAAGTGACTGTGTTTAATGAAAGAGTTTCTTTGSTACATAAGGAATGGTACACATTCACTTCTGAAAAGGCTGAAATCTAAAGATAATTCAGAAATGTAAAGACAGGAAAATATCAATTAAATTTAATCTCATCTGTAAGTAATTACAACATTTAAGTACCTCACAACAGGCAATATCATATTTTCCTGGGTGAAATTTACTCCTAGAGTTGTCTGTCTGATTTCATATCCTTGAGGCACAGCCAACTTTGGAAATTTTGGTAAAGAGAAAATTGAACTTCCATATCTTCTCCAGAATGAAGTCTGATTTTTTCAGCTCCACAACTACATTACATGATGTGAACCTGATATGGCTGCTGAAATACTTARTATATAGTTGGGTGAAGTGACAAAGTTCCCTTACATTCTAGTCTCCAGATCCTTTTCCAAAACTACCATGACTTAAAAAAATACCATATGACTTAAATAAGACTTAAAAACACAGACTTGTTGAAAAACTCAGGACTCAAATGAAGAAATTGTTGGGGAGGAATATCTGCATGAAGAACTTATGATCAAATATCAAGAAAAAGTTACTGCACCTAAAAAAGCAATTATCAGAGCAGTATATTTAACTGGATGACAGGCAGGCTCACTGCAGTGAAACACATATGTATCATTATTAAAAAAATAAAAGTAATATAATAGCCTATCAGTGTAAATACCACAATGTACAGTTTTACTGCCAAGTGCATSTTAAAAGCCAGGATTAAATAGCCAATTCCCTGATATTTGCTARATTCCTGATAGCATTCTTTGCTTATATGTTCATCTAGTTTTCTCTAACCACTTGCTCTTTACAAGCTATTAGCTTTGTTGTTGTTGTTCTTGTTATTTTCCAGATATACTCATGTCCAGACTCTGCTCTCTGAAGAATTAGATGGACATCCACAATAACGTCTTTTTACTTAAGGACTTGAACCTAGATTACCTGTATGTTTTTAGRGCTTTTGTGGGTAAAGTCTCAGAATTTAGTCCTTGCAGGAAGGTATATACAAGATATATGATGACTCACCACTACAGCAGGACAAACAGCTTACAGATTGAAAGGATTTAGACAGCAAAATGTTTGTCCCACATGAGACAAGAAAGTGGTTTGACATGGACCTGCTTGCAGCTCTGTCTTGGTGTAGCACACTCATGGGACTCTTAAATGCTTAGGATCCCTAGAGCTGGATTTTCTCATAGCATGAAGCAGAATAGAAAACTTTCCAACATAAGTAACTCCTGAGCTCTTGGAGAAAAAAAAAGGAATAGAAAAGGATTGTAAGCAAAAATCTCTTCCGTCACCTCTGAGCCAGATCACACCTCTGCTTCTTAGCCTTTCCATGAGGGTCCTGCTGCCTCAGCACAGCTGCTGCCTCTCCACAAGCCTCCCTCCAAAAAAAAAATCATTTTTTGTCTTGTTCCTGAGGAAAACTTCAGTCGCTCCTTTTCTTTCAGAGATTCCACCTGACCTGGAATATGGCTGCCAGGACAAAGCCTAAGATAACTTTTCTGCCAGCCAAAAATATTGTATTTCAGAGGAATGAAATACATGGYAATATATAATTGCTGTAAGTAGACAGTTATAAAAATAGTTATATTGTCACAAAATAACAAAAATACTATAAAATGACTCCAGGGAAAAAAAAAACCCTCTCATTTTGATTATATAGAATCCCATTTTCCTATCTCTACTACTGTTATTGAAATAGGACTTTGTGTTTGGGCTTGTGGGGCTCTGTTGTCAATGGATTTGTAGAAGCTGTTTCAGCTGTCACTGGTATGCCACAAATATAAATGATTAAAAAAAGAGACAGGAACTTCATTCAGAAGGGTCATAATCCTTGTTATATACACATACCCATTACCACATACATCTACCCAGCATGCAAAGTTACTGAAAAAAGCCCCTCCATAAGAGAAATTACCCCATTTTAAATTTCAGCATTATAAGTACTCCCAATACTATTTTGCTAACCATAAGGTTTATTCAAACAAAGTACAGGAGAACAGACTCCRTGACATACATGATCAGTTTGGAAAAATTATCTCTCAAAATCATGGCAAAAGCTGTAATAATAAAATTAAAATGGAAATAATAATGTATTTGTAATAGTAGCACAATTGCAGTGACTTGAAAAAAAAAATAATTTTAAGAAAACTGACCTGTCTACAGATAATTCACGAACAAGAAAAAGATAAATTTGCAAAATGCTTCAAAAGTTGAACATCTACACAGGCACACCAACTGTGCTGTCTTAAAGGTACCTATTTCTTCCTACTGACTAAAAAGGGGCACTGCTCATGTAGATAATCCAGGTTTTGCAAGGAGGATCCCAGTCCTAATTGTTTTGACATCTGATTGGGTCAGAGTTAGGTCACAAAAGTTAATTTTAAAATGGAACTTCCTAAGTTCATGAAAGGAATTGCAATAAGATGTGACAACRACTCATGTCATCCCTTAATGCCTTTTTTTGTCAATTAAAAAAGAGATCTCARATCTCAAAAGCAATGAATGCAGTAGCTCAAAAGACAATCCCATTAGGACAGCCTGTCAACAAAATGTGGTTACAGCTCAAACTTCAGTTACCCCAAACTCCCTAACAAGTCTCATTGTAATTCCTTTCTTGTCTAATACCAGCAAAACCAAAAAAATTACACTCCTGTCCTGATTCCTCAAGACACTAACCCTTTAACCACTTTTAGTGGTTACTCAGCTAGTTTGTTTTTTTTCTTCTGTGAAGACTCACAGAAAAACTCACAGAAGCCTCAGCAATAAACAAAAACAAAAACAAAAAAAAGGTCAAATATTCTTGTTTAAATACTTTGGGTAATCACAGACAACTGTTTGAAAATCAGTTTGTCATCTAGAGTTCTCTCATTTGTTAGCCAAAGAATCATGAGTTATACATAATCTTTATTATTGCCATAAATCACATATATCATTTACTCAATGAACTGTATGTTTAAAATTTAAAGTCAATTTTATCTTTTTAAGTAAATAATAATAAAAAAACCTTTCATCTTCTCCTGTGAGAACTTAGTTTCACTGCTGGAAAAACTAGGAGACAATTTCTTATCTGAAACTTAATTTGCAGCACAATGAACTTTTGAAATTTTAAGCTTGTGCAGCCAAGGTTCTCTTTTTTCCTCTGATTTTGATAAAGAAAGGAATTCCTACTTCATTTGAGATTGGTTCTAAAATTAAACCATGAGAGAAGAGACAGTTACCAAAACAGAAAGATGACAGTTACCAAAACAGAAAGATGAAGATGGAAGTGCCCCAACAAAAAAGATTCAGCAAATCTTCCACAATGGTGAATTTCAGTAATTGTTACAGCTCAAGGATGTCTAGAAAAACTGTACAGTGTATAAATGTTCTGGAAAAATAGTTTCAAATGCCACCTTTTCATGCTATTATAACACCAAAAAAAAAAAAAAAGAACTAAATCTTATTTGTTATTAATGCCATTAGCACAGTCTTTTGACAGGCAGCATACTGCCAGTCACAGCTGCAGTTTCTTCAGTATGATATAGCTATGGATAATCTAGAGGACCAAAGTAGATATTCTGAATCATTGCACATAACATGAATAGGAATAGACCTTTAGGAAAATTTAATATTTTAAAGTATGCATACCTATTTCTCAGTGTCTTAAAATACACTCTTCAAAACTCTTTAATTGCAAAAAAAAAAAAAAAAAAAAAAAGTGATGCTCAAGATAACACAAGAACTTTTTAAGCTCTCAAAACCAACAAAAGACGTCTTACCTGCACCAGAACAGATGATATCTTGAGAATTCTTGCACATTTCATTGCTTTTCTTCCGTGTAAGGTTGCAAGTCGTTGGGTACTGACAAGCTTCACCATACCAGCCATCATCACATTTGCACTTCCCACAGTCACACTTCCCATGGCCTAGCAATGGAGGGAAACAGTGTGTCAAGATGTCAAGACCTTTTTTTTAATTTTTTTTTTCATTCAGAAAGTTTATTTTCTAATCCAGTTTTAGATATAGATTACATCTATTATATTTTTAARTGAGGATTCAAAGCAGATTAACTTGAAGTCATTCGCATGCATTATAAATAGCCATAAATAGGTGCAGTAAGTCTTAAACAGAACCACACAATTGAAATCTCCATGACTTTGAAATCTAATGCATGTCCTTTTGATAGGTCTGCATATACATGCCTGTTTTTAAAAGGAATACAAAACTAAAACATCCTGTATGAACAGAGTTTTTTTTTACATTCTCCTCTTTCCCATTCTAGTGTTCTATTACTTTTAAGTATTAATAATACAATAAAGGTATAATTTGAGAGATTCTTTTCACATTTTTGGCAAGCCATGGACAAAGAGCAGTTAGCTATAGTGTCCTGAGGACCCATGAACTAGCCCTGATGGCACAAACCCTGAAAAAAGTGTGGAGAGGGCCAGCTACCTTTACAAGCACTAACACCATCATGCAACAGTGGTTGCAGCTCCACCAAGCCTTCTTCCTGTAGCTTCATCTAGTTATCAGTTCCTCCAGCCCTCTCTCACCAGCCTAGACTTGGCTCTAAATATTGATACAATACTTGCAATATGGCCTATTTTAATCCTAATAGGACTATATTCACTTATTACTATTAGCTAGGTGAATTGTGGATGAATTATCTGAAATAATCAATCCAATTGCTCCATCTGTTAGGAGATGGGATGCTAAGCGTCTATCAATTGATTAATACATTGCTTTAAAATTGCAGTATGTCTAAAGGCATATAGATTTTTATAGAGACAAAAATATAAGGTTTTTTAAATTATCTAATTTCTTTATAAAAGTCAAAATATTTAGACAAACCAAATGTACTTTATTTATATTGAACATTAAGCATCATATTCCTATTAAATTTTAGGTATAAATTGCTACCACTTAATTCTTTAGCATTCCTTTACTATTTTAGGAGTGCAAAAATTTGCAAATCTTTTAATCCACAATATTCATTTTTAAAATAAATACGATTGGAATGTATACCCAATTGATAGAAAACATTCTTTTCCAATAACTGCATCTCAAATATAGAACTTCAGCATATTCTAAGTTCATCTATTGCCTGCAGTTAGAATCAGTCTGTTACCACTAATAAGAAATTTGAAACTGGAAATAAAATGTTTTAAAGAGAAAAATCAGTATATTTTTGTTGATTATAAACATTTTGTTTCCCTTCCTAGACAGAAGGAATACAAGATATCTTCCTAAGACAAGAGAAAATTTGATATTTCAACATATGTAGCTCAGAAACACAAGTGAATTTCACATTAGTTCTTGTTTTAAAATAGCAACTGCCATCTTCTTACAAATTGGTGAGTTACAGTCCAGTGGTAAAGGAGAAATAGAAAGGATTGGAACAAAAAATACTTCATGAAAATGCTGCTCTTGAGAGTATTCTCCTTTACTGCGAGTCAGTGCAGTAAGCCATTATGGAAAATTAAGGTAAGCCCAGCTTAGGTTTAGGCCTGTATTTTCCTTCTTTTGAACCAATACTTAACAGAATAACTTTGTCTTTTTGATGCTAGGCAGTCTTCCAATTTAAAAATATAATGTCTGCTGATGAAGAAAAGATGTTTTACTAAAAGGAGGACTGCTTTTCTTGATCCAATGCCTAAATGACAGAGCAATTCAGAAGCCACTGCTGGTTAGTTCAGGAGGTCCAGCAGCACTAAGATCCCTTACTCAGAAATGCTCTAAGCCAAATCTTTTGGCCCACAAAGAAAGCAATAATTTTGCTTAAATTTAACACAGCCTGCTTCAAGAAAAATAACAAAAGGCTTCCATAAGGGTAGATTGCAGGCTGGTTTTAGCCTCTATTTAACAAGAAAATATATAAAACTGAAATTAACAAAAACAAACTGGGAGAAACGATGAAATATCTCCTACATGCAACCAAAACCAACACAAATAATTAAGTAACCCAGTGGTAAGATAATAGCTATGACTTGCACCTTAATCCTTCCCTTAAAATATCCTAATTTTGCTAACCAGAATATTTTTTAAATTGTAAAGCAAGGGCAAAATTTTCCCCTTTTCACCTGGATATATATGCTTCCTAGCACACGAAATTAAAAAAATTAGGGGAGACGATTGTATTAAAGTGTAGAAAGGCATAAAGTGACCTGTGATAGCTTCAGTAACTTCCTGCATCTTCCCTAACCTTCTTTAATATATATATATTATATATATATAAAAATAATGCTGCAATATATAGATCTGCAAGTCAGTGGATAAAAAAGTGCTTTTCTTGCTTCTTTTGCATATCCACATGCACCAACCACATGGTCATTTATGATCATTTATAAGGGCAAAACCAGGAATGTGATCAATACTAAATCAAGTATGTGGTATGCTGTAAGAGATCTAGAAAGAGCATCAAAGGTATCCAGCTGGGTTCAGATCCTTTCAGAAAGGACTGTCTAGGTTCCCCTTTGTTGGTTATAGATCTTTATATTACTTAGCAAGAAAATAATAATATGAAATACTAAATCAGATGCAAATGGTGTTGAAGTAAATTTAGTTTATAAATTTAAACTAAACTAAATTTATAAATTTAAACTAAATACTCAAATCAGAAGTAAATAAAAGCTGTAATATGATATTTTAATTTCCCAGAATATAAATGCAGGTATCTGAGGATGTGACAGAAAAATGAGCTATAGGGTCTTATTAAAGGATTCTTCAAGAAAATTATGTCTCAAGTGAGTGATGCTCATTTTTTTTGCTCCATTTTATTTTTAATGGACATATTATAAACAAATAGCTAAATATAAATAAATCATTTTTAAAATTAAAAAAAGTAAAGAATAAAGGAAACAGTGAAATGAAAACTCAAGGATTTGAATTCCTTTAATAAAAGGGTTTTAGCTATTGGCTATGAGAAATTTGAAGCTTCAAACGTGGAGAAAAGCTTTTATAACAACATATCCATTTCTAACTAGCTGAGCAACCACCTCAGAGATTGTATCTGGAAATATACACAAAGTATATATGCAGGGAGCTTGTAGGGTGGAAAATGAGACTAATATGCGAAGAAAGCTGTCAGATGTCAGCAAATACATGGAGAAAGTGAGAACAGAAAACGTTAGGCGGGTACAGATCTTGCAAAAATTGCAAGTACTGGAACATAATTTCACCACCCAAATAAAAAGAAAATATGAAAAGCAGTAGCTTCACTGAGCAGCAAAGAGGAGCTAAGATTAAAGATAATTTACAGATAGTCCAAAGCAAAATTAATATGGGGATGCTGGCTACAGCAGCAAATGCAATGTGGCTAATCATAGAGACTATGGAAATGAAAATTACTCATCTATGATGAGAACAAATCAAAGACATGAAACTGTTTTTTAGGAGGTGTCTAGACCAGGAGAGCAGGACCTCTCTGTCTGAATCCCCACTCCTGAATACTTAAAATATTTTCACATAAAGTAAAAAACAAACAAACAACAAAAAACTCCCAGAAACCCCAGTCTAATAGCAAAGAATACTAATGAATGTATCACACTGGCAATTGAAAGTTTTAAAAATAGAAAACTGAATATCATTATTCTTTAAAAAAGAAAATAGATTCACATGGTCCAGGCAACTAAAAAGAAACAGCTCTGATCTCACAAGCTATGGAAAGATTTGCAACAAGTGTGAAGGAGAGTACAAGAGGAGATGCTAAGGTAACAAACAAACAAACAAACAGAGTAGAATAAATAATGACATTATCAAACAAATAGATTATGATTATGCCAAATTAGCCTGGCATTTTTCTCTATTAAGATAATTAATATTTTAAGAAAGGGAATTCAAGAAATGTAGATGATGTAGATATAAGCATGGATACAGTGTCAGGAAAAATAAATTATCCTAGATCGCACTAGAAATGCAAAACAATCTCAACCTGACTCAAGGGAAGTAAACAATATTATTTTTAAAAACATACCGACTGGACTGGCTTCCCAACAGACTGACATAACCCAAATGGATTGAAACTAGAAGTGTATAGTGCAAGACCATATAGCAGAGACAAGTCAAAGATTAAGGAAGGGCTTCACCAGTGAAATAAAAGGGAACTATATAGTGAGTCATAGTGACTATGTAGTTATGTAAGTTGTAGAAAGACAGTGTGACGTGAGATGAAAGGGTCTCAATATGTGGCCACTGAAGTTTTATCCATGGGATAGAAAACGTTAGCAAAATTGCCTCGGAAATGCTGTACATGATGTGTATGACATGGAAGTGTAAACTTATTCTGGAAAATATCATGAAGACTCTAATCTTCAGAAGGATGAGTGCTATTTTCCAGAAAAAGATTGTGGTCAATTTTTACTTAAAATGTTTCAATAGGCTAAGAGTAAAAACATGTCTGCTAAAACCATGGCAGTTTAAACCACATATCTTTAGACTCCCAATATCATTTTAAGTGCTTTATGAAAGAAAATACATGTAGGAAAACAKAGAGCCCAAAAATAAAGAAGCAAGGGTAAAATCTCCCAGGAAAGTTCCAAACCCAGATTCAATCCATTTGAACTGCATGTATCATCTGGGACACCAAATTTGGAACCTAACCTTTCCAGGATCCTGCCATAATCTCTCATGAGAGCAGGCGCCTCTGCAGAGTGCCCCACATCCTGCCATGTTTCATCATGAAACTACTGGGAGGCACACTATGTCATAAAGGTGAGAGATTTGAATGCAAGTGGAGTTTGGTGCATCACTGGACTCATGTGTGTGTGTGCAAATAAGCGAGGATTCATTTGGTGTTTTTGGTATTATACACAATAACCTAAATCAGCCTCTAAATATTCCAACATACTTTGAATAAGAAAGAAAAAAGACGACAGCATATTTAAAGGTTGATCTCAATAAACGTACAAAATCAAGTATATGAAATAATACTATATTCCTATAGAAATTATATTATTCTGCAGTGCTATTGTTATTTCTGTGCCTYGCACTGCAAAAGATTCTCTGTACCTTTGCACCATTTTTAGTTTACATTTAGTTTACCTTTTAGCTTACATTTTTTGTTTTTCTCTTAATGTTTAATAACTGAAAGCTCTGGCACATCCTGTCAATTAAATTTCCCATAAGYAATACTCACAGTCAAACAAATGACTTATTTTGTTGCTTCCCATGCTTTTCCTACCTAGAAATATGAATGTATTCATGTCTGTATATGATAACTACTTCATTCTCTGAGCRACAGTGGGGCACAAGAAACAGACTCTTTATGAAGACTTGAAAAATAAAAGCAAGGCAAGACTCATCTTGAGGTTAGGACTTCAAATTGAGAGAGGAATCCAACTCTTGAATCTTTTATTTTCTGGATAACTTCAGGCGCAGGAAAATATGAGGGCTCTGAGAGATGAGCTTCAAATTTCCTCTTTATAAAGTTGATAATGGCACTTGACTTCCTATAGAAAATTTTCATAAGGACTAATTTCTCAATGCTTAAGAACTTCTTAGGTTCTATATTAGATTAGCAAGAACTAGCTTAAAAAAAAATCTATGTGSTATCTGGTATCTTTTAAACCACATYTTTCCTATTTCTCTGCAAGTTGCAAAGAGTACTCTCTGTCTAGGGGATAATCATAGGATAATCATATAGTTGCTCAACTGCAAAAATCAAGCTCTTAAATAAATTCTTGGTTCTTTAAGCGACACTAATGGACATATTGCCTATGGTAGAATAACTATTCTGTGKTTGTGCAGCATTTGTTATAGCATAGTGACTTTCATTACAAGAGAGGTCTCTTAACTACAGAAAGCCAGGCTGTTTGACTAGACACTAAAACATATTCAGATGTCTTCACTTTCACTTACTTTTCATAACTAAAGTCCAATTATTGTGAGATCTAAGAATATAGTTTGGGGCAGTTCCCATTTTTATATTTTGATGAAATCAACTTCTTACAGGCAGGTGAGAAGACTTAGCATAAGGATTTCTTTCTCTAACTTAAAGTCAGTCATCAGAAGAAAATCAGCAGCTGGCACGATAATTGCATTGGGCTCATTATTATTCATTTTTAGCAACCACTGAGTGATTCATGAAGTGCTTTTCAAATCTGAAAAACACTTCATGAAATAGGTGAAGAAATATGAAGGACTTGCCGTTATGGATTCCCTCCTTAAATTGGGCTATTAGCTAGGAAGGATGATTGAATTTTAAGAGCTGAAAATTTTGAGTTAAAAAAAAAAAGGAACATTGTCCTCCAGTTTTGACCTAGACTGGCACAGTAAAGATGGTTKTAATAGTTCTTTCCAATTGAATGTCTCCTTTTCATGTCATTGGTGGAGTATAATCTGCTATTTTACACTATTATAMAGCTAGTGAAATATGTATTATAGGAGGATAATGTTGATGATATGGCCTATTCTGTTTAGGTGTATTTGAGTTTCTCAATAATGACACCTTGCATTGAGCTGAATTGTTTTGCCAAGTGTCTTCATCCAAAAGCCCTGCATTGGAGTCCCCTCAAAAAATAAGTATCATAGCATTTCTTTTTTTTTAAGATTGACACACTTGAAATGAACCTCTCTTTAAAGTGAGGGGCTTGGTTGGTTGAGTCGTGTTGTTTCCAGTGAAACACACCTATCTTCTAGATCTTTGCAGTATAATCTAGGGAGAAATCTGGTCTCAGTGAAATTTAGTACAGCATCAAGGTAGTGACTTTCGCAGAAATACTGGCTTATTTTCTCTTGGGGATTTGTTTCTTTCCCTATTAAAGCTAAATTGCCTGGGGGGCTAAAATGTAGATTGGTTCAGGGAATTGATTTGAGTTTAGGAACAACTCAGCAAAAACAGAGGGGAATTGAGGACGAAAAAGCTTCCTACTGGTAGAAGAAGTTTTGCAGATGATTTTGTCACTGGAGCACCTTTATCATCTAACTACATGCCCAACAAGAGCTGCATCAAAGATTTTCAGAGTAGCACAGTCAGCCCAGAGGGCTTTGGAGAGGGAAAAAAAACCTCAAACTTTATCTGAATACTCCCAGAAACATCAGTCACARAAAGGGTGAGGTTGGAAGGAACTTTGGAGATCATCTAGTTCAACTTTCCTGCTCAAGCAGGGTCACCTAGATCACATTGCACAGAGTCGCATTCATGTAGGTTTGCAGTATCTCCAAAGAGATATTTGAAACTTTGAACTTCGACAATTTCATGTTAAGCCAATTCTATTTATTTGGGGTGCCCAGACTTAGGCCTGGCCCAGGAATAAAGCAGAAGAATACGCAGCAAGGATCTTGGGGCATCCTGTGAAAGGGACAGAGTCACTGTCACTGCCTCCTGCTCATCCATCTGGGGTGCATGAACTCAGGCTTTGCAATATGGTGGGGCTCTCCAGGTCTGCTCAGTGACTGTCCCTTCCTCGGACTTTTTAGGCCACCTGAAATGGATTTCCAGAATTAAAGCAAAAGACATTGACAAGCTGTTTCAATTTAATTTATACAGGATGCACTTTAACAATAAAAACATCATTAATGGTGTAAGACGCTAACTCCAACAGAAATCCTGGAGAGCAGATAGAAGCTGAAAGTGAATTACCTTCTTTCAGTTACGGATACGTCCTATGGAAAAGCCGTAAGTAATAAAGAAAAACATTCCTATTGCACTAGGTGTGCTATGTGTTCCAGGTATTGCTTAMTACAATGTCTAATAAACAATTCTTCCATAAAGCTGAACCCACATTAAAATACAAAAAATATGTGAGGGCATAACTTCTGATTTTACACTAGTGTTAAGCTATAAAACAACTAGGTATAAAAGATATTTCTATTATGCAATAGAAATAGAATATACTCTGCAACATTATTTCTAGGAATAATCTTTGTTCAATGTTRGCATGAGGAGTTCATTTCCATTTGTCTCTAACACTCAAGTCAATGTGAAAGCAGCAGTTTAAAAAACTTCTGATCATATACAAKTACTACAAGCAATTAAGTTTAAGTACCGTTGCTCAGTTAGGAGGTGAAAAGTATCRGTCTTTGCAGAAGATTATCTTAAGAAAGTGCTTAACGTTAGCATCAGTATCATGTGTGAGCTGTACATACTCTGCTCTCATCAAAAAAAAACTTACCACAGTAGCAGAAATGAGAAACTTTACATTAGATCAAATAATATTTTAAAATCAGCATCCTTAAAAATGGAAAGAGACTAAAAAATTAAACTAAGATTAAAAAAAAAACCCACCCTCCGGAAGACATTTCTGACACTTAAATTAATTGAGCAATGTTACAAAATAGTAGTACAGAGCAATAATACAGAAAACTGTATAAAACAGTTTTCTATTCACAAAAAAAAATGTAGAATTCATAGTTTTATTTAGTTCCTTTAGTTTCCTTGCCTATATACATAAGTAATATGCTTCATTACTGAGATCATAGTTATCTTCCTTTATTGAAAGTGCTTTTTCTTGAATAATTTTACTTAGTCTGGAAATTTAAAGCTACACTTGTATCTATTAAAAAGTGACTGAAAAGATTAGAATTCAAATTACAAGAATATTTATAAAAGTCTAATTCTGCCTAGGATATAGCTGGATCTTGGGAGGGAAAAAAAAAAAAAAAAAAAGGTGAATGGCTGAAAAACCACCTTTACTGTACATACCATGTTACACATTGTTTGAGAGTAGCAGAGATGCCCATTCCCTCCAATCAAGGCCCAATGAAGTGTTTAATGCAAAAATTTGTTCCTGGATTCAGTAGCACAGACATMTAAACCTAGAGAGGCCACTGAAAGCATCCAGATGAGTTTCTTTTCTCCCTTTTCCTCTGTTCTGGCCAAGAGACTTRTCTTAATTTTAAATGCCCCATATTTCTATTTTAGTCAATGTCAAATTATCCATCTGCTAAAGCCTAATATTGCTCTAGCCAATAGTCACAGGCTCCACAGGCTCCACATAATCATCTAACATTTGATATGTCCAAATGGGAGGTCAGGTAATCTTCACTTTATCTCCATTCCACCAAATATGTTTCACCCAGATATAATGTAATCTTGATAGCTTAAATTTTTCATCTTAGTCATTTAAAATATCCATTAAATGTATATGTCGGGACTAGAAAAAGTCAAAATGCTTTCAGCAGACTATTTACTAAAATTAAATCATGTGAGGTTTTAAAACTGTTATTATAGATAGTGAGGAGAAGAGGGATGAGATGAATATTAAATAAAACTTATCAGAAGAAAACATTTTCATTTCAGCTACTTCATTTAGATACATTTCATTTTATAAAATTTTGTTACATTGCTTATAAAACACAAAATAAAACATGTGCAATATTTTTGAATGTTAGACAAAAAGTTTCCCTTGAGTTTCTTTTTTGAATGTAGTACATTTTGAAAGATTTTTTTTAGCTTAGTTTAAAAACAAAATATGCAAAACATGAGAACATCAGAAGATTGCTATTCTAATTTGCTTTCATTTCCAATTACAACACTTGGCAAATGTAGATAGGTGTTTTTAGCACTTTTATGTACTGGACAGTATTCTGAGACCAAAATGTCTTTCATAGCTTGAATCTTTTACTTGAGGAGCAAATGCACCTATATAAACCTAGCTGCTCTGCATATTTTATTACTGTGCAAGTATAATTAGCATAAATGAATTTATATTTATGTTGCACACTTCAAGGACCAAAGACAATACTCATTTTTCCCATACCTGTACTAAAAAGGTACAAAATATAATCATATTAAATTATACTGATGATTAGTGCCATTTCCTTTCACTCCCTCTTGGTTATGAATTCAAATTCCCTGCAAAGTGAAGAGACTCAGTTTTAATAAGAATCAATTAGACACTGTGAATGATTAAACTGAAGGAAAGCAATGCTCGTTGAATCAGCTCCAGTTTGTTACCCTGGAGGTGGCACAAGTTGATATAATTTTAAATGTGATTCACGCTGTTTAGACAGATGATATAAATATCTCAGAGAGACAGAGATAAATCAGTTTTATCCATCAAAACAGTCTAGCATCAAGGTTTCCGTTAATAATTAAATGGCTCTGTAAGATCTCTTACTTATTTTTAACTGGAAGATTTCTCATTTTTTGAAGAACAAAAATAATCAACTTTTAAGTATGAAGATCTTTTACTAGAGTGGGTATTCTCTCCCTTTTCTAGAAGATAACTGCTCAGTATATTACTTTCTCAGCAAAGAGAAAGCTATGCCACATACTAAAAAACAAATCTGAGACAAGAACTATTCCTTTATGAAAAAAAAAGAAGGAAAAATAGCTTCATATATTTGACTATGTGCATACTCYAGAACTTGTAGGCACTCTAAATAAACTATGTGGGGGAAGAAAGTAAGATTTATAAATCCAGTAAGTTTATGTTTGTGTTACTGTAGTCAAGAGCTAAAGGAGCTGAGTTTAAGTAAATCCTGTCTACCTAACTGAGGCTGGCCAGGGTAGGTTCTAGGTTCCCTAACGTAGCGCAGTCCAACTCAGACGATACCCAAGCCTGTTCCTTGACTGCATCTATGGCTCACAGTGACCCATGAAATTTGTCCCCCTGAGCACAAAAATGCTGATCAAAGTAGAGTTCTTGGATCTTGGCGGGTGGGTTAAGTATCTGTCATCTGGCTTCACTCAAAAAAAAAAAAAAAAAAAAAAGAAATAAACAAAAGGAAATGTCACGTTGTTTTCAGAAAAGTGACACACAAATTTCTGGAGCCCTATGCCTCCAAGGGCCTTGGCAGCAGTTCCTGGTTTCAACTAAAACATCAAAAGGCTCCTAGAGTTGTGTATGGGAAAACGAACCCATGAGAAAACAAGGGCCTCCCACAGTGTCATATCCTGAGCGCACCAACAAATGTGTTATCTTGTAGGTCTTATTTTGTATCAAGGCCCTCAAAGCCCTTAGTTGTAGACCTTGAGGACACACACTTCATGCTGTCAGTCTCATGTACGGGTAGTGACCTGAAAATGTAACATGCAGTGACGGTCATTTGAGAAAAGTTTGACAAGTTGCACCTCTCAGTTTGGATGTGACAAATCAGAGGTTTCTATCAAAACTCAGTCTCATCTGCGAATTCCAAGGCATCGCCATCACTACTTCTCCTATCTACAAGTAGCAATGAGGTGTATGAGACAGGAAGGGGAATTCTTCAGCATGGGTAGATGCTCCTAAAGACTTGGACACACAGAGGGAAAACACTCTGAGGAAGAAATCAGCTAAATTCTACTCGTTGTAGTAAAGTAACCATTTCTAAACCTAGRCCAGTAGAAGACAAGTTTCATGGGAAGAGCTGCTCCAAATTCATTACTGGTATTGGAAGAAAAAGCTACATTAAACCTTCATACCTTAGTTACTAAACTGAAGAAAGAGTCTTAGCTAAAGACTACACAGATAAAATACGTTCTGTTAGATACAAACTAACTTTAAAAGTATCGAGAGCATAAAATCACTCAAAAAAAAATCAGAAAGTTTTTTAGGGATAAAGTTATTTTGTACACATAGAGTATTCAATATTAACTCAGTACCAAACATTTAAAGGACTGGAACACTCAGATTGTTAGAAGGAACATTTAATTTACTAGGTATTAAATTTTTAAACGGCATCTTAATCATCCCTGCAACCATCTTCCATTAGGCTTGGTGCATATTTTGTTCAAATCTCAGAAAGCATCGCCACTTCTAAAAGCTAAAAGGAATTTCTGCAAATAAATTAGTGCAATGTTCCCAACCAAAAGACTTTTATTCATTGAGGAGTCTGTGATCCACAAAAAGATTAACCAGAGAAGGCGCAGCCCTGTGCTGTGCTGCACCCATCTGATGGCTTTCAGGCCTGTGCTATGGTGCAGATAATCCCTGGTTAGAGGATAAATTTAGCCAGCTAATCCTAAAGGAAAAGTTTATAAGCGACTTCCACTTGGTGCCTGATGATGATGCCACCTGCAGTTCCTTGCCTTTTTCCAAAAGTGAAGCAGCATGTTCTTATGTGAATATCCTGTTGCTTGGCAGTAGAAATGAGGAGTAAAACTGTTCACTTCTAAGAAAATCTTGTAAAAGTTTTAAGGATCATAATCTTACATGGCACAGCTTGGGGTATCCAGCAACTGAAGGATCCTAAAATTATCTACACGTCCCCTCTTCTGTTCTCGTATTATCTTCAATAATATATATTTTAATCAATATCTTACGAAGTCTGAGTGCCTTTTTTACTAAAATACATAATAAAGAGAATACAGGTGCATTACAACTGCTCCCTAGCATTCTCCAAAAAAAAAAATAAAATAAAAAAAAATAAAAATAAACTAAACTAAATGAAACTAAACTAAACTAAACTAAACTAAAATAAAATAAAATAAAAACCAGATATTTTAAAGCTTGCAGGTTAGCAGCTAGTCAAACAAGCTGACAGTAAACATGTCAGATGCCTAAATTTTGCAAATAAACAAGTTAGCTGAGTAAGACTACGCACACTTTGTGCATAACCTGCCCAAAGAAGAACCTATGCCTAAATCAAATCAAATCACTGCACAAAGACTATTTTATGACTATATAGTCACCTTTGAGTCAGAAACAACTAAATATATGATAAAACTCCTTTGGATGGTGAGATGGAGATGAGAAAAGGAGACACATACCAACAGGACAACTGCTAACTTCCCACAGTGGTTACACATAATTGAAATTTATTACTAGCTTTAGTAGCAAATTGCCATTGCTCACTAATTGTTCTTAAGGAACRAAGGACTAGTGTACTGAGAAGTTTTTTAAAACGAAGGATCTCTCAAAAGATGTCCTTTCTTATTTGAACTAAGTATTTTTAGTGCTGTCTATTCAGAGATTAAATTTTAACGCAAACTTTCAAACTTTTTTTATATCATTTCTCCGTAAATTCTCCATACTTCTCCATTTCAGGATAAGTATAGTTAGTGAATTGGAACAGATAACAATTTTACTTAATGGTGTTTTTACATACATAGCAAATTATGTATTGTGCATTCTTCCTCCAGCTTTTGTTAAAAAGCTCAGTTTAAAAAAAGCACTTTGTGGGTGTGCTTCACAGAGCAGCATGTCAGCAAGAAAGTATAAACAAAGTTAATGAGTTTCCTCAGATTTGAATCAAAAACATTTTTCAATCTTTCCTTAAATGGGAAAGTTCTCAAGTATTTATGAATCTCTCTGAGCTGAGAACATAAAGAAATCATTATCTGTCTCCTTCAGACTTGTGTCTGATAGTGTCTGATTCCTCTCTCTCCAAAACAATGCAGGTGCACAAAACAATGCAAGTGCATTTGTATATTGATACAAGTACTATAAATAGGACAAAACAGTTCCATAGCATGTCACTGCATAGATTCAAATTGTTAAATACCAGCTYATAAGCCCAGAAATGGAGCCAGTAACCTCTCCAAAACTTCTCAGCACAGGAGGGGAAATGATTACTAAAGGAAAAGATGTATAAAACTAGGTTATTCAAGCATGTGCAGGACTACAGTATGGTTTAAAAACAAGTTGCAATTGCCCAATGTTGGAAAAAAGAAAAAAGATACTTTAAAATCCCATTGCAAAAAATAACAGAGAAACTGGACCRCCAAGAGCACCAACAGGGGCATACCCCAGAATTCCAGTGCAGCCCTTTATTCAGATGTGAAATATAATTCTCAGAACATTAAATTATGCTCACATTTATCCAATCTTTTCAGCACTTCCAAACATTTAGCAAATGCTTTGCATGATTTATTTTGGCTACACTCCTTCCCCACTATACTGCTAGTATTGGGGTTTTTTTCTGTCCTTGCTTTTTGAACATTAATCACTTTTTAATACAGCTTAATTTTTTTCACTGTGCTTTTAGAAAAGACAAATATTCATGAACTATTAACCTGTTCTGAGTCTGCAGTTGTTGTTTTAATTTTTAGAAAATTCTATCATTCAGCAAAAGAGACTGATCTTTTTTCCTAGACTCTGCCTCAGGTTGTTACTTTACTCACCCAGTGCAGCCAAGCCACCTGCAGCTCTCCTCCAATTCTCTCAGTCTCCAAAATACAGACTTGCCAATTTAGCAAGTTCTGCACTGAGGAAACTGAAATAGAATGTACTTCCAAAACCAGGCTGCACGGTGTTTGGGAAATCTTATGCCTGACTGAAAAGATATGGAAGGCTCAACTATATTGCGATTGCAGTCAATATTCCAAAAAGGCCAGGTCTAGATCTGCAGCATCTTGACTTCTAAAAATGTTCTAAATCAAGTGACTTGATTCAGTCAGCGTTTAATTTCAGAGGAGAGTTAAGCAAATGGAATAACAGGAGGATCAGCGAAAAGATAGTAGCAGAAATGAGGTGTTCAAGACAGGACTCTTTAACAAATCACTACACATTCTTTGCAAATAGAATGGCAGAGGAGAGTAGGGGATTAAAAATATTTAAAATAGACTTTTTCAGATATTTATTGGGAGAGGATTATGAAGCACTTTAGATTAGCATGAAGCTCTGTATWATTAATTTGTATAAGGCCTTTGGATTCCTCCTACTGAAGAGAAGGCACTTGAGTTCTTTCGTTAAGTTAAAAGCTGTATCCCCTTAAGCTCTTCTGTAGTCAAAGGCAGAGAGATAGGATTGCATGGTGGGATTTGCTTCTGTTCTGTAATAGGCCCRATTTTCCGGGAAAAAAAAGTGTCACTTTCCTTGTTATACTGGGGTGTACATTATTCTCTTCTTACACATCCCTAGATGTTTTTCCAGTGAACATTTTAACCTTTTTAGAAGATYAGAAAATGCATATCTTTTGTCAAATATATATTAGAACTTGTCTTCTTCAGTCATCTGCTAAAAGCACTTTAAAAGTAAATAATTCATGGCTCCTTAAAGGTCAGGATAGCCCATTCTGGAAATCAGAGAAGGTAACAAAGCTGCTAACTTAGACCCTTCAGTTGCATTGCCAAAACTGAATAGGTGAATATGTCCAGACTTTTCTGTAAAAGGCAAATTCAGACAATGTAGAGAGAGAAAAAAAAATATAAAACATTTTCTAAGTAAATTCTACTATATTATTTATTCTTTTTATCAGATAACTTGAAAAGCAGAATGAAAAACAACTTGATTAGGGACATAGGGAGAAAATAACTGGCAAGAAGGAGCAGGATTCCAACTGAAATTGTTTTCACAGAGTACCATCCTTTTAAACAAAGAGTAATCAGCACAGTATTCAAAGATTTTTAAAATATCAGAAACTGCAATTCATGGCAAACTGGAGTTAATTCTATTTTTATTCTTTCGTTTTAAATAAACCAGAGAAATATCTATGACATAATGAATAAAAGGTGAACAGATTGTTTTATTTGCTGYTAATTCATTTTGTTTCAGAGACCTAAGAAGAGTATTTCTAAGTGTGGGTGGTATAATTAAACTAATCAGTTGCTTTATGTTTTTATTCTCCTTGACGCACATTTAACTGCAGAGCAATAAATCCCTGGGAAAAAAAAAAAATAAAACAACTGAATGGCATTTTCCATTATACAAAACACAGGGAAAAGTATACCTCAAAGTTCTAAATTATATCAAGTGGAGTCCTGAATTCTTTCCCAAATACTAATATAGCTCTAATATCCTATTATCTGAGCATATTGCAATGTATCATTAGGGGTTTTGTATGTGCACTTGCAGCCCAAAAGCATAGGAAAAAAAAATCACCCACACTTTACAGAAAGAGAATAAAATACAGTGGAAAATGCGGGGRAAAAAAAATAAATTGAGCTGATCTGCATAAGCTATCTGTATAACAGAGAATAAGAGAGGCATGTAATTCAGGGGTCTTGTCCCTATATGTTGCTTTGTGTGTTGGCATTTTGCATCAGGTGGATGGGAAGGAATGGAAGAGAACATGAAGAACAAATTCCGAATGTAGAGAATAAAATTGAATATCTTGGCCATGGAAGTCAATGTCAACTGTCATATCATTTTAATAGAAGTCTCTTTTCAATCTCCAGTCTGATAATCCTCCTCATCATACAGAAGCTCTGTTATCTACTGAAAAGACCAAAGTATTTTCAAAACCCCAATCACAGCAATGGAAAGGAAGGCTGTTCTAAGAAAAGATACATCGTAGCCAAATCATTACAGATTTGAATAATAAACAAGACTTTTATTGTCTTGTAAATCTGAACTGGAKATGAAGATGATTAATATTTTAAAGGAAAGATTGGAAAAAAAGAATAGGGTCAAACAGCTAAATAAATTTCATCAAGGTGGCTTGATAATAGAAGTGCATATAGTCCCCTCTTTTTTATCTCTCACTCACACTTCAGAAATATTTCTAGGAGGAAATGTAGGAGTAGAAGGTCTAGAAAATCTAGACGTTAGCCAGCAAGGAAAGTACAAAAATGCAGAATAAAAACAAAGCATTTCTTCTTCTTCCTACGTAGACACACTAATAGGAACTCTAACACAAAGGTTATTACACTCATAATTCTTCTGTTCATGCTGGTTATTCATGCCTTTTCGAGCGTGACATAATCACAGACTCATCTAGTTACAGCAAGACCTTGGCTACTCAGAAAATTAAATGATTATTAATAGAGTTCTAAAGAAAAGGCAAGAAAAACAGAAGCTAACTTGGAAAAAAAATAACATACTAGATATCATAGAAAGAATAATGAAATTATTCAATGTTAAAATCACATTTTGAAAGACAAATGACAAAACTCCAAGCTCCTCCTCCTGCTAGTGTAAGAGCTTTTTTTCCTCCTTCAGAGTTTTTCAAATGTATAACCCTGGCAGCTTTCATACTCTGTGGAAAATCAATTATCACAGAAATTAATAATGTCTGCTTATTATGGATATGCTACTTGTTCTAGGAAGTAGATCAATTGGAAAGATAGATTAGACAAGGTCAACAAATTCTTGTCAACACTGTGAAACCTATGAATATGGATAAGTAAGTATAAGCCTGATTATGATGGCTTAGAGCAACAAATGCAAGTGAATGACAGATCAATACAATTACTTTGTAAAGAGTGCTTAAAATGCTAAAATCTACAAGGAACATACTTCCCCTCAAGTATTTAATATCTATAGTCAATGTTCCTCATAGGAAAAAAAAATATAGGCTTGAAGAACATAAAGAATTAGAGATGGGAAGAAATGAAAAATAGAAGATAAAAGTTTGAATTGTTGTAAGTGCATAGGGACAAAGGCTGTTTAGAATCATAGAATTATAGAATGCCCAAGGTTGGAAGGGACCTCAGAGGTCATCGAGTCCAACCCCCCTGCACACGCAGGGTCACCTAGAGCACGTGGCACAGGGCTGCATTCAAGCGGGTTTTAAAGATCTCCAAAGAAGGAGACTCCACAACCTCCCTGGGCAGCCTGTTCCAAGGCTCTGTCACCCTCACAGTGAAGAAATGCTTCCTTAAGTTCCTGCGGAACTTCCGATGCTTCAGTTTGAAGCCATTTCCTCTAGTCCTATCACTGTCCACCACTGGACAGCCGGCCCCCTCCTCCTCACTGCGTCCCTTGAGGTATTTATAGACACTGATCAGGTCCCCCCTCAGCCTYCTCTTCTCCAGGCTGAACAGACCCAGCTCTTTCAGCCTTTGAAAAGAGGTAAGTTAGGTAAGCAAAGAGCAGAAGAAAGTACAGTATCTGTGAAGAACCTAGAAGCTAAGAAATGAGAAATGGCAGAGTCCAAGAGAGCAAAGAAACTAAGTGAAGAAAAACATACAGACATTCATAAATAGAAAATACTAGGGTACAACACAGTGTACAGAGAACAAAATAAGTCTGAAAGGAACAAGTGAGAACAAATAAAAGAACACAAAACAAAAAGGGAAGAATAGAAAGGAGAGAGAAGTCTTAAAGAGTATACTCAAAATACAGAAGGAATTGAAAGGAGGAGGGAGAAAACAGAGGCCTGGGGACAAAAAAAAAGGGCAAAAAAAATCATAATAAATAAATAAATAGCAGTTTACCAGAAGGAGATAACCTTGTCAGTCATAAGGATGACATGCCACCACTTCAGGCCAATTCTGGTTTTGCAGAAGATACTCCCAAATGACATGCAATTTCCCTAGAGGAAAATGCACTTATAAGAATAAAGAATTAACAAATCAATAGAGGAACTCTTTAATTTTCTTGCCATTAGTTCAAATTTACATTTCCTGCAAAGAATGTTGGAATGACAATCACTGAGCAAAATGGAATCTTATTTATATTACAGCTGCCAATCAAAGCTATAAAATGTGGAATCTCTGGTAAATACCTGCAATATAATTCATGACAGAAAACTGAGTTCGTCCATAGTGGAATATAGAATATTTTGTTCCTGCATTGAATATAAATTGGTCAACCATTTTCTGTTACCAACATTTTAAGTAAAAGTGTGTATGATAAAGTGTGATACGTTCAATAAAAAAAAATGTATTTTAATGATCTCAGTGAGAACCCTGTTTTGTTTAATCCCAGCTAGGCAGCTGATATTTTAGAGAATTTGGAAAGGCTTTTGAGGTCAAAAAAGGAGAACATATAAATCACCACACATGTTTCTAATTACTTCTAGATTACCCAGCCAAATCCAGAAATATTCGGGAACAATCTTTTCTCATATTGAAAGACTGATTACTAGCTAGTGTGTTTATGTTCGTTTAGGAATACACTTTAAACATATCTTCCCATGGCCTCTCCAGTCCTCAAAATCCATCATTAATTTTTCACTTCAGTGTCCACAGCATACAAAACAGCAGAAATAAACACTGAACCCATTCAAAATACTAACTAAATTTCTCTACTATATCCTCTCTTCTTTCAATATCTTGCTTTTCCAGCAGGTATGCTGAATTTCAAAAGATAAATTGTGTGCAATACCAAGAAATTTCTGTGCATTTTCCTAATTCCTACTGATATCAGTGAGAGTGAAGAGTTCTCAGTATTTTCTAGTAAAAAAAAAAAACTTAAATTTTGGTTTTGTTTTTTTTTTTTTCTTCATGAAGTTGACAGCCTACAGAAGCAGCAGGGTTTGCATGTTTTGTAGGCAATAATTATTAGGTAGAAAAAGAACCTTTSAAACATCATAGGCAAACTGTGTTGGAAGCATTTTAGTATTCATGTTAGTTAAACTGCCAGATAGTAGTGGATGACTTTTAAGTGTTACGTTGGTAGGTGCACTTTGCCTAGCAACAAGTGTTGGGTTTCATTCCATTCCCTGAACACTCAAAAGAGGTCCCTAAGTTGCTCCAGGCTTCAAGTGCTCAGGAAATATATCTGCTCTTCAGAATGTCTTTAGTCATAACATTTTTGGCATACAAAGAGTATATGCAATCTCTTGCATATGATGGACATATCTACAGATAAAAAGTATGAGGATGCTTTTTGGTTGAGGGTTATTTTTTTTCTCTCCAGCTGCCTGAGTTCGGGGATGAATGCATCCCCCACAGGCAAAGTTTCATTAAATATTAGCAAAAATATATTTAAAAAAATGCATTTAGAATGAAAAGAAAAACACAAACCTGAATGCCAAGGAAACCACACCAAATGTAAAAGCATTTACAAGGTCAGACTGCAAAGCAGAAAATCGGTAATACAGAAATACGGCTCACCAAGTACAAAGGTTTATTAAAGGTCTGACAGAAGATAAATTCAGGTGAAAAATAATGTCTGTTAATGAAAACCAAAGAGTTTGACTGTGGAAAACATCAGGAGAAAGAGTGTAAATAAGCAAGAGAGGTTTTATTGATTGTAAAATGGGAATGTTACAGTATTTTAAGACATAGGTCTTAAGAAAGAAAGAAGATCTGGAACACACTTGTAACTAAAGGGAATGTAAAATAGTATTAAGCAAATGTCACCTAGATGGACCAGGTGGTCTGTACAATTTCTTGCAGTTAGGTAGGTAGACAAAGAGTGCCTTTTAGCTCTAAGATTCAAGCTGTTCAGTGATGGTATTGCAAGATTTAGGGAAAACACATACACTGATAATTGTGAGTCTAGTGAAAAAAGAGGGTGGAACAGAAGGTGGAGAAAAAAGCTGGGGATGGAGCTGGAAGTAATCTAGGAGGTATTGCTTTAGGACCATTGTCTTACAGGTTTTTTAGAAAGAATTTTGTTTTTGTCTTTGATACTCAACTTTTTACCAGGATTATCACAAGAAAGCAAGTATAATAAATCATATGCTTTAAAAGCATTTAAATTAAGTTTACCACTCCACATAATGCTGTGACATTTCCCTTGCATTTAAAGCTGGTAGCTTCAATTATGGTCTAGAACTCAGACTCAGGACTTCGAACTGAATGCTTTTTGCTCACCTATTAGTTTAGAATTATTGTCACTATCAAAGTACGTTGATTTTTCTGAAGTAAAAAATAAATCAGAAGAACATATAGTCAAAAAATCTTAAATATTTAGCAATAATCTAACAGTTTATTGTTAGTAAACATCTATTTCAAGATAATTTTGTTAACAGAGATAAAATTAAAGCTTCACCATATTTCTAAAGATAGACCCTTACTTAAAAATGTAAGGTCTAGTAGAAAGAAGGGAGTTTGTAAAATTTCCTGCTTTAAACTTTAATGTAATTATCTGCTTTTCAATTTTTCTAAGACTTCAAGAAACAAAAGTTTTTAAGAAGCACTAAATGTTATATATTACTTTTCTGTCATTGTACAATTCAAAAAAAAGTGTTATACAAAATACATTTTTTTCTTATTGTTTTTCCAGCGATTTTTCAGAAGATTGCTTTCCACCTATATATATAAGTATATGTATGTGTGTGTTTGAATGTATGTATGAATATATTTGAAAATTGATTTTGAAGAGATTTTCATTCTTCATCCTCTACACCTCCTGGAATAAAAATCCATTAACAGCTTAGGAATTTCTGATTCTGTTCAAAAGAATGTTCACATCTAGGAGAATTATGGGAATTAGAAATAGTCTTAATGCTTCAGGGACATACATGTAGCACAGACCTAAATCAAGGAACAATTTCCCACTAGCCTTTTATCCTGCTTTGACTTAGAAACATACGACAATATTATTCAGTCTAAAATACAGAAAATAAATGAAAGAACAACTGGAAAGAGTGTTGGGTTCCTGTGAAAATAATATAGCTATACATTATAGGTTAACTTTCTTTCTTTCTTTCTTTCTTTCTTTCTTTCTTTCTTTCTTTCTTTCTTTCTTTCTTTCTTTCTTTCTTTCTTTCTTTCTTTCTTTCTNCTTTCTTTCTTTCTTTCTTTCTTTCTTTCTTTCTTTCTTTCTTTCTTTCTTTCTTTCTTTCTTTCTTTCTTTCTTTCTTTCTTTCTTTCTCTCTCTCTCTCTCTCTCTCTCTCTCTCTCTCTCTCTCTCTCTCTTTCTCTCTTTCTCTCTTTCTCTCTCTACAGTATTTTGTAAATCATACATGTCTTCTTAATCCCTCCAGTTTCCATCTGTTTTTCTGGAACATAGACTGTTATTCTCATCAATAGGTGATTTTAGGGACAATTCCACACTATTATCCCAAATACTGAAACACAATAAAATTCCTGAAAACCTTTCTTTTCTTTTTTGCTCTGTGAATTACACTGGGTCATATGCTAAAAGACATACATGGAGAACAGGTTAATGTAATGGCATCTCCCTAATGCTAGTAATAGCTGACAGTAGAATATAAATATGTTCAATGCAAATTATACTATGAAGTTCATCCTCATGTGACTGTTATTTTTGTATTGAGATTATTAAATTTATCAATAAGACAATTCTTTCGATTCACTTTTCACCAGTATTTTGCATTTATATCAAAAGGAATTAAAGCAAGCCCTAAATTTTGAATTGCTCTTTCCCTATTTTAATCTTGTGAAGTATTTCCAGACCTTCCAGCATTAATATATAGCAGGTCAGGTTGTTTTAGATTGGATTACACACAGGAACAYGTGTGGGTGTAAGAAATGCGAAACCCATTTTCTTTCTTTAATAAAAATAATAGACTGATATTTTTCAGACTGCAAACTGCAGAATGATGGAATTACCGATCTGGATCCTCTGTTTGTTTCAAATTCATCTCAAGGTGTGAGATCAAGGTGCAGCAACTAACAACTTCATAGAAAAGCCACATACTATATTTGTGGCCAAGTACTGACTCAGCTCTTAATCAAGCATAATCTCTTTTTCTGCATATTATAAATTGATTCAGTATCTATTTGTCCCTCCACTACTTCATAGCCAGAATCTCTCCCTTTTCTTGCTTCTGGAAAAAAATATAACAACAGCAAAAATACTTTTAAACATATTATCCTTCTTTGTAGGAAGGAAACACCAAAATGTAAGTGCCTTGAAGAAAGAAGCTGGGTGGAGTGGCCGACACTCCGGAGGGCTGTGCTGCCATCCAGAGGGACCTGGACAGGCTGGAGAATTGGGCAGAGAGGAACCTCATGAGGTTCAATAAGGACAAGTGCAGGGTCCTGCACCTGGGGAGGAATAACCTCAGGCATCAGTACAGATTAGGGGTCGACCTGCTGGAAAGCACCTCCACGGAGAGGGACCTGGGAGTCCTGGTGGACACCAAGTTAACCATGAGGCAGCAGTGTGCCCTCGTGGCCAAGAAGGCCAATGGGATCCTGGCCTGCATCAGGAAGAGTGTTGCCAGCAGGTCAAGGGAGGTGATTCTGCCCCTCTACTCAGCTCTGGTGAGGCCGCACCTGGAGTACTGTGTTCAGTTCTGGGTTCCCCAGTATAGGAGAGACGTGGAGCTTCTCGAGAGGGTCCAGAGAAGGGCAACCAGGATGATTAAGGGAATGGAACATCTCTCGTATGAAGAGAGGCTGAGTGAGCTGGGCCTGTTTTCTCTGGAGAAGAGACGGCTCAGAGGGGATATGATTAATATATATAAGTTCAGGAAGGGAGAATGCAGGGAGGAAGGGGACAGGCTGTTTTCACTGGTGGCCAGCGACAGGACGAGGGGTAATGGCCACAAGCTGAAGCATAAGAAGTTCCGTCTCCAGGTGAGGAGCAACTTCTTTACTGTTAGGGTGACAGAGCMSTGGMACAGGCTGCCCAGGAAGGTTGTGGAGTCTCCTTCTCTGGAGGTCTTCAAAACCCACCTGGATGCCACCCTGTGCCACATGCTGTAGGTGTGCCTGCTTGAGCAGGAAGGTTGGACTAGATGATCTCTAGAGGTCCCTTCCAACCTTAAATATTCTGTGAATCTGTGAATCTGTGAATCTGTAAAGCTGAAAACATAGTCTGCATGATCTGCAGTTGAGCTCAACAGAGACAACTGTGTCCACATTTGTCATTAAGCTACGAAGTCAAAGGGAGGTTATAGTTCCAATACCACTAGTTTAATTTCCACTAAAACCTGTCAAACATGGTCTTGGTTAAATTTAAGGCTAGGATTTCTTCCTGAATATCTTGTGTCAGCCATGGTGCTAACACGTTCTGTCCTGCTCCTCTAACTCATCCTCTGTGAAACAGAGGAAAGGGAAGAAGCACTGTAAGGAAAAGAATAATGTTATTTTCAATAGCAGTTCCACACTAATTTCACCAGTACAAGATAAAAACATCTCACAGAATATCTGTTTCATATCTCAGTCTCAAGACAAACCTTATCTGATAGTCTGAAATTGCTATGGGCATTAATGCTTTGTAATGTCACAGGCGACCATAAGAAAGAGGGGACAGAAGAGTCTGCATTTTCATCTGMAGAACTGAAAGATTTTTTGTCTTAAAGGAAAAAATGAGAGGTCATTATGACTTTTACATCAGTTAAAAAAAAAAAAAAAAAGATAGAGGTCAGTAAATAACAATTTGACTAGGAATCTGAATATGGCACTAAGAATAAATTATTTTTAATGTATTTTTTGTATAGATCAGTTGTGGATACAAMTGTCTACTGTAGTTACAAGTCATCCTTTACCACTGATCTAGCAAGCGCACAAATGTATCTAAGGTTTGTCATGATTCTTCATGGTTTTTCTCAGATTTTTAGCAACACTGCACAGTTTCAAAAATATTTTATTTTTCTTAGCATTGAACAAGCCATCATGTCACAGAAATCAGGTAAATGCAATAATATGCATTTTTGTTAGACCAATTGCTCCATCAAAGCAAGTCTGGATTACTTATGCATTTCTCTGTAGTCATTTTTTATTTTGCTTTGTTAATCCTTGATTGATGTTTTGGTCTATATTTTTCTTACTAAACTTTTATTTTTATTTAATTACGGAATGATTTTTAGATAGCTTATCTAATTATTTTGAATAACGTATTTTGCAGAAGCATCTGAATAATGCCTGTGAGGAAATGGACATTTTATAAGTTTTGTGGAAAACACACACGAAATCTTGAGGAAATATCCACTGCTAGGAGCCGTTCACATTCCCAGTATTCTCTGTCGTACTGTGATTTCACATGTTGTTAACAATATTTCCTTTGGGAGAAATGTAAACAAATGATTTTATGGTGTCATTAAACAAGTTATAATCAGGTATAAATGAAAATATTAGAACTGAACAAAGATGGCCACATTAGACAGAAATTATTCTCATTGTGTAAAGAGCTGTTCATTGGTGGAGCCAAATGAACTCTGCCTGTAACCTCTGAAAAACAACTGGTAAGAAATCGTAAAATAGACGTGTGTATAATTTCAAACTAATCTAGGTGGACATCTGCCAGCAGTTTGTGACACAGATTCCTCTCTCTGAATGTATTACCAGTATACTTGGTTCAGACATGATGCATTTTAAATACTGAATTTATTTTGTTAGTGCCAAATTTGGTCTTACAGTAGAAGTGTGAAAAGAATAACTTCCATTTTATCATAGATCTAGGAGAGAGAGAGGAGGAAGAGAGATACTACATACATTTCTGTAGCTTCTGTAACCCTCTTTGGGTTGTCTTTTRCCCCAAAAGGACATAGGTGTCTATTTAGTTCTTATTATTAACATAAAAACTAAATAATAATTGTACCTAGCTTCTACGTAGAGCTTTGAAGATACAAAGCTCAAAGTATTTGGTGAAGTAAGTTAGGTCATTACCCAGTTCTTCTGGAAGCAGAAGCCCTGGCAGAAGGTCACAAAGCATGTAACAGGTAAAGGCAGTGCCTGAAATCATGACTCAAGCCTTACCCCACTTATCTGTCTGCTAAGTAGTACTTTCTGATTTAGCCTCTGTCTTTGTTTCTCTCTGAGAAAAGACCTCGTACGTGAGCTTCTTATGTCCTGTATGATTTTAGAAAATGCATTGCTCCCTTGAATGAACAACAGTCAAGCTGGAAACCTGGTTCTTCTGGTGTGTATGCAGGGAATTCTGCTCTTTGCATAGTGTTTGTAGACCTTGAGTGCTAGAATTCTCCAACTGTTATTTTTTCAATATGATTTTGGTACAATTAAAACTGGAAAAGGGTAACAACCAAAAATTTTCAATTCTAGATATGTTAAGATGAGCTAATCCAAATATTTTACTTAAAAATACATTTGATTCAAAAATTGTTCTTGTTTTACTTCATGATTTTTCACTGATAATGAATTATAATTAGCTCTGCTTTGTTAGTTCTCTTGCAGAAACTAATATAAATCACCCAGCTTTCTGTGGAACTACGTTGTATTACCCCTTGCTGATGCTAAATTGAAACATACAGTAAGTAAAATATTCTCCCCTAAAGTATATATAAAGTATAAAGTTTATGTTATACTGTGATAGTATACTATGGCATGCTCCTATCTCAGCAATCTGATATCAGCGGATATTTCTCTAATAGTCTAAAAATTAACATTTAAAATGTTAATTACATCCTGACTAATGATGAAAATTATGAGTTAAATGTGCAAAAATTATTTATAAAGTGCAGCAATTTTCTCCTCGTATTTTAAAAATACAGCAGCCAGTGAGGAATTTAAGAGCAACTAGTAAGGTAGACTATACAGATCTGTGTGTGTCAGTTTTCTGTAGTTTATTCTCCATGCTATTTGTGCTTCAGGATAAAAAAAGAGTCACATTTCTCCACCTAACATTTAGTCATGTGCTTGCCTCATTTCACCCAGGTTGTAAAAGCTTTCTCAGTGGAAACATAATATAATTATTGACTAAATTCTGCACTTTGTAGTTAATATATGATCTCTTTATTAAATACAGGAGTAGAAACAGTCATTCATAGTAGGATAAAAATATTTGAGCACACAGTCTCTCACTAAAACAAAAACTATATATAGCCCTCTCATCAGAAAACCTACTAGATCAATTAATATTTGCTGCATTTAAAAATTCCAAACCAGATAATTCATTTCTGTAAAGAATCCATGAAGAAAAATGTATTAGTTACAGTAGCAGCAAGTTCAGTGTACAAACTTGAAGAGCTGTGCAGTATAGCAGCACACACATCATTTTTTTTTTTTCCATTGGCTTTTTCATCCTAGCATTTTCTTAGATTCATACTTTTTAAAAAGAAAAATGAAGCCCACAATTTTCAGCATGATGTGAACTATGAAAGACAGTTACAGAAACCTACATGGGTTTTTTTGTGCGGTGTTGAARTAAGGCATAATGAAAACTCCATCCAAACAAAAGACTATACCTTCCAAAGGGAAAAAAAAAGTCAAAATCCATATCTGCAAAAAAATACTAAAGCTTCAGAGTAAGTTAATTACAGAAAGCATGTAAGCAAGACTGTGATACACAATTAGGAGATATGAGTAGAATTCTATAAAGACATTTTAAAGTCACTTTTCAAAAGTCAGCTTCACTTTGACTGTCATATTCTCCATCTGAGAAAATCAAGATGAGTTTAACCACTTCAGAAAAAAAAAAGTTTTTTATCCTAACCTACTTTCAGCTTATGCAGAGTTTGTGTAGACTGAATTAATTCATCATCACTACTGATTTATACTGGAGTACCTATGCCCAGAAGAGGCACAGACATTTTTTAAAAGATGAAAATTGGGCTAAAAAGGCAAAAGTGGCATAAAGGTATTTGTCCAGTGTTTAGAAACAGATGGAAGTAAATTAAAGCTGCGCTTCATTGTCTTGCCAGTGCTTTTTGCAGCAGTTAAGGTTTTGGTGATTTTGATAGCACCACAGGGAACATATTTTCACATGCCTAACATGCTCTTGAATAATTGCTCCAATGTATTACGAATAAAAGTATTCAAAAACAGCTACACAGGGTTACTTACATCCTTCCAAAACCTGAATATGTCAGCCCCTGCTCCAGCATAGCGTATCTTTTTATAGATAGTTCGCTAACACAGCAGCATAGCGCATGTTTATACCCATAAAGCGATGGAAGTGCTGCCAAGTTTAAGACTATTCAGACAGGTCATCTTTAAATTAATAATCTGGTTTCATTTTAAAGGCTGATCAGCTTCAAAAGGCAAAAACGATTTTCATTTTTATATAGATGGAATGAAGCTCTGAATCAACACAAAATTTTTTCCATGTTCCCTGCTTTTTGTTACCCAAATCTTCAGCTATCTCTGTTTATAATTTCTGTTTCCCATTCAGTAGTTTTATTCACAGGCAACCTGTGATTTTGGGCTATCAGATGATCAGATTGTGCGCCAGAAAGCCTTGATACACCCAGGACACCTGCATGTGGTGTACATCCAAGCTGGAGAAGAGGAGTAGGTGGAGGAAGGGAGATTAAAGTTCACTCAGTCTGACTGTATGATGGCCCCACTATATTGAATTACCTGAAAAATTATATGYACATGAAACTGCCTCAAAACCTTATGATCTTATTAATACCAGACCTCATCAACTAGTCTTGGCATATGAGGCAGAAATTGCATCAGAAGAGATTAACATTGCCTTTGGGGCTAGTMAAATTTACTCTATCAAACTGATGTGAAACAAATAACCCTATTTAATTCATATTTATGAATGGGACAAAGAGATCAACATTTAAATATCCAACAAGATTATTTTACTCAGCTATTGTCTAGGGAAAAGAAAATCCTCTTTAGAATTCACAATAATAAAAAACTATGAAATAAGCACAACTTGAAAAGACATAGTCATCTCTCGCTATGAGTAGGCCTTATTTGTAAAAGCTAGCATAAGGCATCCAACCCTCAGTGTTTTTCCAGGTAACAAAACAGTGCTGATGCACAGAAAAAAAAAGTTAGTATTGTGTTCTCAATGCTTTGAAAGTATATTTGTTCCTCATAAAATACATGAAAAATAAAAAGAAATAAAGAACTGAGCATAGTCAATTAGAGAAAAGAATCTATACACATCATAATAAACAGTTACCATGAAGCAATGACATTGAATTTTAGTGGTCTTCACCTAGCCAAAGGATGTAGGCACACACTGGCATAATTTGAAAGCAGATCCAGATTGGTAATTGTTTAGCATGAACTTCTGAGTGGCTTGCAAAGCAAAAATAAATTTTTAAATGAATAAATGATATAACAAAACAAAATCTCTGTCTGCAACGTAGAAATATTTTCTAATTACTTAGAAGACTATCCCATATTTTTACAGATGTTTGTTAAAAGACTTAATAAAACATAACATTCTACAGCAAGAATTTTGTATCAACCAACATTTTTGAACTAATGGTAAAAGCAGCCAGCTTGACAAATATTTTTCTGTAAAWGCAAAAAGCAAAACCACCCAGCCATTTCTAAGACCAAAGTGTAATTATCAGCCATTTAACCTGACACTTTACACATACTTTTACAGCAAAAATAAAGGCTAACATAGCTGCCTTTAAATTTTCAGTTGGAAAAGACTATTTCTCTTTTATTAAAATTAGTTTATTAATACCAGCTTAGCAGAGACTTGGACTTCTGTGTGTTCAGAATCTTAACATATAATCAGATACTTTTATCTATAATACGTGAAAGCATTCTAAAAATTGGTAAATAATCTATTGCTAGGGTAGTTGGTGGGAAAATATTAGCAGATTATCATAGTCTGCTGTGTTGAAAATGTATGAACATTTTCTCTTGTCAGCATGCAGAGGTAATGATGTTAGTGACAAAACTTTGTATATTTTGCAGGTATTGTATAATGTCATGAAGCTTATTCTTGATCAGTTTTATGCAAAGCATTGCTATCAGAACTTCTCCAGATCCAGTCATTTATTTCTCTTGAAAAGCTATTTTACTTTCTTAGGGGAAAGGATGCTTTGAGAAATGCTGCCATATATACTGGGGCTTTCTCTCGTGTCTTGTTATACGCAATTGCAGAAGCTTACACACAACATGCTGAAATATATTTTGTGCAAATACTGTTCGAGCATAATGCTTTCCAGGGCAGTAAGTGTCATGGCTATCAATGTATCAGTGTTTGGACAACACCCAGCATCATCTTGACTGGGATTTTCAGCTATTTTATTTACCAAGTGCTACATGAAAACATAAGGGGAATATTTTTATTTTTAATTTAAGTGAACGATTTATATTGCCTCCAAACTCTTTTCTCTGTCATCTGTGCTCTTTCTGTGATATTTCAAACAGAACTGCCAGCACATAAATGCTCAATAATATGCTTAAAGCCTTTTAATTGTATGTCTTTATCTCAACCAAAAATTCACAAGAAAATGGCACTAAGGAAAATATGTCAAAATGCCAAGAAAAGCCAAATCATGTGGCAAATCAGGAAACAATTCTGAAGTTGGCAATTCATTTGTCTGCAGGGCTTGCCAAATAACCAGATGCTTCTGCTACATAAATATACCCTGAGCGCAGCATAGGAGTCCTACCAGCGATAACTACCGTACAAAATTAACAACTAAAGCTTAATTTAGGGAAAGAAGTTAATTGCAGATCATGCTTTCACCAATTGTTGTCAAAGAAGTTTAGAATAATTATGGGGGAAAAAATTAAGAAACATCTAATTGAYAAGTGCATCACTAATTTGTTGTAACTACTGCAGTCCTACACAAAACAATTGAAACTTGAGTCCATTTCTGCACGATTTTAATAAAGATTTCTAAGATGATTCGTAAAGATAACTAACGCAAGTTCTCCAGTGTTTCTGCAGAGTTACACGATGTTTGTATTAACTCTAGATCATAACATTTTGCATATTAAAAGTAGCAAAGTAATTAAGGGGATGATGACACAGTATATGACTTTATAGCTCTTTAGAGCTATAACATTAATGGGAATTGTTTCTTTGACAGAAGACTTTACTACAGAAATACCAGCCAGAACAAAATTATCAGTACAGTACTTACAATTTATTTTTCTCTATAGTGAAATAACAGAGGGATGTATCAGGAAAATTAAAACTTTTAATGATAATTGATGAGTTGTGTTAATGCAATCCTTTTGGTATTCTGTGGAGCAATACAGGTATTTTGTTGACAAGATATTACCAATAATATTAACACAATGTAAATTCTAGTTTGAGTTCCTACATCTCTACAAAGAAAATGTTGATTATGAAGACTTTCTTAAGCATTTGAACCTGTTACTCTTTTCAATGTTACAAGAGACAAAACTTAAATAGCAGTAAGTTGAGAAGAAATGAGTTGTTCTTTCAGGATCCTGATCTCTACTATTTCATATTCATTGCAGTCAAAGCCACCTCTCATCTTCATATCCAAACAAAYACTTCCTTGTTTGTAGGTATGAGGTCTAGTAAAGCATCGCCTCTCCTTGGCTTCTCAATTACCTCTGTTGGGAAATAGTTATCCAAGCACTCCAGAAACCTTCTGCTTTGCTTGTGCTCTGCTGCATTGCGTTGCCATCCAACATGGGATGGTTAAAATCCTTCATGTGCAGTACAGCCTGCAACTGGAAGGCTTCTTCCAGTTGTCTGAAGGTCTGGCCTATTGATTCTTCCAATTGAGATGGTCTATAGCTCACCAGATCACCAACACTGATCTGCCCACTCGTTCCCGCTCATGACCCAGAAGCTTTCAATTGCTTCATCATCTATCCCTAGGGAAGAGCTCCATGCATTCCCACTGCTCTCATATGAAAGATAGCACTCCTCCTTGCCTGCTTTTTTATCCTGCCCTTACTAAAGAGCCTGTGCATACCTATTGCAGCTCTCCACTCATGTGAACCGTCAATAATCACATCTCCATGATCTTAATGAGACTAGAGTTCTCCAACTGCATGCAGATCTCTAATTCCTGCTCCTGCTCCAGCCTCAGTGAGAGACTGCTGGCACCCCTGGAATCCCATCCATGGACAGTTGCATCCTCCCTTGCAGAATGATCTGAGATAAAAGTATTGATGATCCAGGAAGAGTTGTTCCCATTGATACTAGGCACCATGCCCTATGACATGTCATCACCACAGCTTAGCACATGGATGCTGCTCTTATCAAAAGTTCTGCCTTTACTTTCAACTCTTAATTTTCTTTGCAGTTTGCTGATAGCTCATTATCATTAAATTGTGTGCTTACCATTCTCTCTGTAAGCCTGCTGCAAAAGCAGTCCTATTACTATCATTCACCAGTGAGTTGATAACTGAATTGATAAATTCATGGGCTGCATTGAAAATGCTTAAGTATCTTCTGGATATAATTTAGTAGGAGGGCTACAAATGCCTTAAGGAAAGCTACAATTCTTTGCCTGTTCTTTTTCATGGTGCCTCTGCTTCACTCACAATCTCACTGTCATTATTATGCCATGACAGCTTTCACCACTATATTTTGTCTTCCAAGATTATGTGAAAAAATTATTTGCAAATCGATTTTCACATAAACCATCACTCAGTACAGCAAACTCTATGCCAAGGAAAAATATGTGACACCCATCTACAAGAAGAGTCACATGGAGGATCTGGGGAACTACAGGCCTRTCAGTCTTGCCTCAGTATCAGGGAAAGTTATGGAGCAGATCATCTTGAGGGCAATCACATGCCATGTGTGTGACAACTAGGGGATCAGGCTGAAGAAATATAGGTTCATGAAAGGCAAATCCTGCCTCACCAACCTGATCTTCTACACTCAGGTGACCCATCTAGCAGATAAGACAAGGGAAAGGCACTGCATGTAGTATATTCAGACTTCAGTAAGGTCTTTGACACAGCCTTCCTTCTACGGGAGAAACTGGCAGCTCATGGCTAAGACTGGTRTACTCTTTGCTGGGTGAAGAATTGGCCAGATGGCCAGGCCCAGAGAGTGCTGGTGAATGGAGTTAACTCCATCTGGTGACCAGTTACGAGCAGTGTTCCCCAGGGGTCACTGTTGGGGCCAGTCCTCGTTTATATCTTTATCAGTGATCTGGATGAGGGAATTGAGTGCACCCTTAGCAAGTTTGCAGATGACACCAACCTGGGAGGAAGAGTTGATTTCCTTGAGGGTAGGAAGGCTCTTCAGAGGGATCTGGACAGGCTGGATTGATGGACTGAGGCCATCCATATGAGGCTCAACAAGGCCAAGGGCCTGGTCCTGCACTTCAGTCACAACAACCCCATGAAGCACTCTTGGGGCAGAGTGGCTGGAGGGCTGTGTGGCAGAAACGGATCTGGGTGTGTGGATTTATGGACAGCTGAACATGACCCAGCAGTGTCCAGGTGGCCAAGAAGGCCAACGGACTCTTGGCTTGTATCAGGAACAGTGTAGCCAGCAGGACTAGGAAAATGTACCCCTATGCTTGGCACTGATGAGACTGTACCTCGAATACTGTCTTCAGTTTTAGCCCCCTCACTGCAAGGAGAAAATTGAGGTACTGGAGCGTGTCCAAAGAGGGGCAACGAAGCTGGTGAAGGGGCTGAGTACAGACCTTATGAGAAGCAGCTGAGGTAGCTGGAGTTATTCAGTCTGGAGAAGAGCAGCTCTCTACAGCTACCTGAAAGGAGGCTGTGGTGAGGCGAGTGTCAATCTCTTCTACAGAATCACTACCAATAGGAGGAATAGAAATGGCCTCAAGTTGCGCCAGAAGATGCTCAAGTGAAATATTAAGAAGAATTTCTGCACAGGAGGAGTGGTGAAGCATTGGAACAGACAGCTCAGGGAAGTGAGTGGTGGAGTCACCGTCCCTCGTAGTGTTCAAGAAATGTGAAGATGAAGCAGTCATGGACATGCTTTAACAGGTATGGTGTTGAGGGACTTATGGTTAGATTTGATGATCTCAAAAGTTATTTCCAACTATAATGATTCTAGGAAACAAAAACATGCATGGTATCCACAAAACATAARCTAAATCATGATTCTTATTTCATTTGTGGCTTTGACCATTTATTCAGCTAAGATAAATTCTAACAACGTCAGATGTCCCAAGTTAGCAGAAATGGGCTAACAAAYTTGTGCATTCAGAGACAGCATGAAGATACAGACTTTCTTTCAATAACTTAGAAGTTTTTTCGTGTTCCATCACCCCTAAAAAGATGCTCTCGGATAACAATATTCCAGCAATGCCTGTTTGAGAAATTTTGTGCAAATCTAAAAAGTCTGCAGAATTATGAATGGTATAAGCATCTCCCRAGGACCTAGTCTTTCTCCTCCCACCTCCTCAAACATACATCCTTTCTGCTACCTATTCTAAGCAGAGAAATATTGCCAAGCTTAAAAAGAAAAAAATAAAAGAGAGAGAGAATTCTTGACAAGGGTTTTAGTAAAACTCTTTCCTTATCCAGCTGTCCTAGAAGTGCTGTTCTTTAGAACAAGAAAAAAGTCTATAAAATGRGATCTGGATTTTTCCAGTCATCTCCATCGATTTGTGCATAATAATCACCATTCCAGTYCTATAGAACAGACTTCGGTCAGGTCCAACAACCCAATAGCCATTTAGCTATGTAGTCATCTGGGCTCTTACCCAGTATTTACTCATTTTGTTTAAACAATTCTTAGTCTTTTTCACCATCAGCTTTTAGCTTTCTTTKTGGGGCTTCACCCTCTACATCAACATCATCTGGCTTGAACTCTTATTTTAAAAGGTAGTCTCAAGCTATTTTTCCTGTATGGAATGATACAGGGATAGCCATATCAGAAATGTTTCTAGAGCTACCACCTGGAAACCTTTTGCCTTTTCCTTCCTTGCAGCAATTCAAGGTCTCATTTCTGAGCTTGTAAATAGAAATATTTCCTTTATACTGCACTATGCTACATCTCATAGTCACTGCTAGGAAAATGCTGATATAAGGCAGAAGCATTGTCATGAAAACACTTTATCAGATGTTATTGTATTTTCTCATAAATTTACTTGCCCAGACATGGGTCTTTTAAGTACTGACAAATTTTAATCTCCTAACTTGCTAGCACGTAAAAAATTGAAATCATGACAAAAAAAAAAAAAAAATCACAAACCTTCTTTCTAGAAATTAGAAGTGCTCTTTGGACCAGTAAATAATTCCATTTCCGATTCCAGTTCCAAAACCAAATTTGTAACCAAGCTCTGTCTCCACCTCTTGGTGAAGATGCTGCCTGGGGTGACCTTTACAACACACTTGTTTTTCTCATTGCTGAGCACAATCTCCAGGAACACTTAAAGACAAAGCTGGCATACGTGAGTCCAGCAGGAGGAATATACAATATCATAATCTTTCAAGAGCAAATGACAGTCTTTATTTTCTCCTCCCTCTGGCTGGCCCATGAACTGTCATTCCATTTGTCTGTATTAGAAGCAACCAGTCTGCAGGAAGCAATTGATTTCTATCATGGTACCAAATATCTTCCCAGAGTTTGGTTTCTACTTTCCCTCATTCTTTTTAACTGCCTTACAACTTCACAAATTGTTTTCATAACATACCACTTTTATTTCCCTCCCTAGGCWGTCCTTTGAAAAAAGACTTCTATTAACAAATATTACTTAGACTTAGGTTTATTTTTTTTGTCTTACATACTGTTTCATATTTAAGTGGATTGAATAGAACTTGGCATCTACTAAGCCATCTATTTATCAAAATCCTCCTATAGTCTCTCAGATTGCTTGATTTTTCAATGTTTCAAGTGTTGTAAAAAATAGAAAATGTATTCATTAGTCTTGTCAAAATAATTAAAATGCATAACAAAAACCACTGAGGAATAAACAATCTTATACATGAAACAATGAACTTTTCCTCGGGCTGATGCTGTAAAGCTACTGTCGCTTTTTAAAGGGAGTACATTTAGTAGATTCACAGGTTTATAGACCAGTCAAGACTATTAAGCTGGAACTGCAGAAGTCAGAGGTACCTGCCCGTTCACCAAGATCATGAACTTATTTTTGACTAAAGAGCCAGTTCACCTAGGGTTACCTAGTCTTGGCATCTACATCTGGAGACAATTTAAAATAGAAAAGTGGTGTTCCTCTTCAGAAAAATAAAAAAATGCAGAAAGGGCAGATCTTTTTGAACTGTGTGACACTTTCTCCATTAAAAAGCATGCAGTTATGTTCTGTGTTCAACTGCAGTATTCTCTTAATCTAGATGAGAAGTTCTGGGGTATTTTGCCTTTTTTTTTTTAATTGTAGAAATACATTTAATATCAAACAAATCCTATCTTACTGATTCCATGAAGTAATYTGAATTTATTTAAATGATTCTTTATCCTCCTCTCTTTGCATCTGTATTTGTCCTTCTGTTCTCTCTTTCCCATTACTCTATGTGCTGCGTGAGCTGGGAGACGTTATAGCTAAGACACCCACCATCATCTTCGAAAGGTCCTGGAGAACAGGGGAGGTGCCAGAGGACTGGAAGAAAGCCACCRTCACTCCAGTCTTCATAAAGGGCAAGAAGGAGGACCTAGGCAACTATAGGCCAGTCAGCCTCACTTCCATCCCTGGAAAAGTGATGGAACAGCTCATCTTGGCTTCTCTTTCCAGACACATGGAGGGGAAGAAGGTGCTCAGGAGTAGYCAGCATGGATTCACCAAGGGGAAATCATGCTTGACTAACCTGGTAGCCTTCCATGATGGAATGACTAGCTGGATAGATGAGGCGAGAGCAGCGGATGTCATCTATCTGGACTTCAGCAAGGCTTTTGACACCATCCCTCACAAAATCCTGGGCAAGCTTTGAAAGTGTGGGAGAGATGAGTGAACAGTGAGGTGGATTGAGAACTGGCTGCATGGCAGAGCTCAGAGGGTGGTGATAAATGGTCCGGTTGAGTCTAGTTRGAGGCATGTAGTTAGTGGTGCCCCCAGGGGTTAGTCCTTGGTCCAGTCCTGTTCAATTTATTCATCAACAATTTGGATGAAGAGACAGAGTGCCCCCCTCAGCAAGTTTGCTGATGATAATAAAGTGGGAGGAGTAGCTGATACCCCAAATGGCTGGGCGGACATCCAGAGGGACCTGGACAAACTGGAAAACTGGGCAGTGAGAAACCTCATGAAGTTCAACAAGGGCAAGTGCAGGGTCCTGCACTTGGGGAGGAATAACCCCAGACACCAGTACAGGCTGGGGACTGACCTTCTGAAGAAGAGCTCCGCAGACAGGGACCTGGGCATCATGGTAGACAACAAGTTGACCGTGAGGCAGCAGTGTGCCCTGGTGGMCAAGAAGGCCAGCGGAATCCTTTGCATTAAGAATTTAAGAGTGTTAAGAAGAGTATTTACAAAGAGCATTAAGAAGACTGTCTCCAACAGGTTGAGAGAGGTGATTGTYACCCTTTACTCATACCAGGTGAAGAYACACCTGAAGTACTGTGTCCAGTTCTGGGCTCCCCAATACAAGAGGTGTGTGGAGATGCTGGAGTCCAACGCTGGGCTACGAGGATGATCAGGGGCCTGGAACGTCTGACCTGTGAGGAAAGGCTGAGAGATCTGGGCCTGCTCAGCCTGAAGAAGAGAAGGCTGAGAGGGCATCTCATCAGTGTATGTAAATACCTCAAGGGAGGGATGGAGGAAGAGGGGGCTGGCCTCTTTTCAGTGKTGGCCAGCGATAGGACTAGAGGAAACAGCCACAAACTGAAGCACGAAAAGTTCCACAGGAACTTAAGAAAAAAATTCTTAACAGTGAGGGGGACAGAGGGACACAATCTTGTGCCACATGCGTGTGCAGGAGTATTGGAGTAGATGATATCTAGAGGTCACTTCCAACCTTAAGGATTTTGTGATTCTGTGATATTGTTTTTGTATTGTCAACTCCACCTGCTCTATTTATAGCTTTCCTTCTTAGGCATTATTATTAGTCTTAACAAACATTTTTACCTATGGTTCTGCCAGTCTGTATGTCCTGTGAATTTTAAACAATGTCCTCAGCCCTTTTAGCCCATAGTAGGCCACTATGGAAAATTTTGCTGAATAGTGGCTGTTACTTGATATTCATCTAGTGACAGCACCCATCTAAGAAATTTTTAAATCCATAAAAAGAAAGTTTAAACCCAGCAAAAAAAAAAAAAAAAAAAAAAAAAAAAACATAAAAAAAAAAAAAAGGGCATGATTCTAAAGCCATTTAATGTAAGCATTAATAAAGGTACCTTTTTGCAACTGAAAGGCTTTCAATAACAGACCAAATTCCACATAAAATTGGAGGGCTGAAGCAAATCAACAACTTTTATCAGCTAAACTTGTAATGTAATCTCTTTAAAGAATGAAATCCAGTCATTTTCAAAAAAAAAAAAAAAAAGTAATTTTCAAGAGTCTTTTCCATAAAACCAGAATGACAGAGGCAGTCAAAATTTCTATTCTTATTCTTCAAGTCTTTAYTAATGCAATTACCAAAGAGTAAAAAGAGGAAAAAAGGAAAGAAAAAAATATTGTGCTACTTACCATGCCTAAACTTGTACTCTCAAATACTATTTGTTCACCTTACATTTACTTTAGATATTTTAATGTCTGAAAGCCAAGTAGAAAGCCAAGGAAATACATAAATGAAAGTAAAAACCAAATTTCTCCTAACAGTTTTAAATGCTGTTGCAGTCCTTTAAAATTTTGTTGATATCTATTCATACTTTTCAGTTTGAGACATTTTTCAAAAATGGTATAAGAAACTCACACCTGCATATATTTGTATTACCACTCATCAAAAGCCTGCAGTGATAATTTTGCTAAGACAATTGTTGAATTCCCCAAAATACTGTTTCTTCTGAAGTTAATACCAATAAGTGGTTTTTGTTTATTTTTCTTCTATGTAGAAAGGTATATTTAAAGGCAGAGTTATTTTCTCAGTGTTGACCAGTGGAGAATTTTAGCTTTCCTTATCCAGGACAGAAAAAAATATACCATTCTATTACTCTAGTGAGTCATATATACACTTAACAATTTTAAAAGCTATTTATGACAGTACATTAAGGTAAGGATAAGAGATTGTCCTACACCACCTAATGGTAAAAATAATGACTTGGTTTGGCAAGGATTCTGCTATCTTTTTTTGCCTGTAACCTTTTAATACTCTATTTTAAAACCAAAAGTCTGTACACACAAATCCCTGGGAGCAACCTGTCAGTTCCAATAGTAAATTACAACATACATTCAATAAAGCTAAAGCAAGGTTAGCACAATATATCAAAAATATTACAGAAAGAATAAAAAGTTAAAGAAAATTCCCCAGAAGCAAGTCAGGGAAAAAAAAAATCCATTAAAAACTTCCTAATAGGAATAAGTGGTTGAGAATTAAAAAATAGACAATTTTAGAGAGAAAATCTGCCATATACCTGTTTGAACTCAATCATTACTTTATAGACTGTATATATTTATAGACTATAAGACAATTCTTTTTTGGCTTTCTCAAGAGGACAAAAAGAATGGAGTATCCCAAGCCTTTCTGCCTTTTAAGATGCCTTACAGGGGGGAGTATGAGGTCAAAAAATACAGGTCTGTTGTGCTCTTACCTTACCTAGACTTTGGCAAAATCTAGACGCTGTCTCTCTTATTCTTGGTACAGTTAAAGAAAATAATCGAGCAAGGACTACTTAGCCCAGTTTCCTTAGTGTGGTCCCTATAAGTCAGCTAGTAGCTGCCATAGAATCATAGAATGCCGAAGGTTGGAAGGAACCKSAGAGATCATCGAGTCCAACCCCCCTGGACATGCAGGGTCACCTAGAGAACGTGGCACAGGGCTGCGTCCAAGCAGGTTTTAAAGATCTCCAACGAAGGAGACTCCACAACCTCCCTGGGCAGCCCGTTCCAGGGCTCTGTCACCCTCACTGTCAAGAAATGTTTCCTTAAGTTCCTGTGGAACTTTTGGTGTCTCAGCTTGTGGCCATTTCCTCTAGTCCTATCGCCATCCATCACTGAAAAGATGCTACCCCTCTCCTCCTCCCTGCCTCCCTTGAGGTATTTATACACAGATCAGGTCCCCCCTCAGCCTTCTCTTCTCCAGGCTGAACAGGCCCAGCTCTCTCAGCCTTTGCTCACAGGGCAGATGTTCCAGGCCCCTGATCATCCTCGTACCCCATACAGATACTGAGATTCAGAAAACCTGTGTATCTCTTCTGGGAATGGGGAGTGCAACTGTGTAGCTACATAAACAAGTTCTATATGCAATTAATAYATCCCAGCCATTCAGAATGTATGAAAATATGTGGACTTTAGAAAACAAGAAGGTACATACAGACTATTCCATTTTGTTTTGTTTTTTTTTTTTTTCCTGTTTGGTTGAAGGCATTGAAAGAAGCCTGTGTTTTCCTTCACGGTTCTCCTGTCTTTAGGAGCTCTCTAACCAAGAAAAGACTCTGTCTTGCAAATACAATTGCCCCATGCCCCAAGGCAAGCTGCTTTCTTGTGCAAACCACCTTTGCTTCTAAGCACATCTTGCAACTAGTCAAACAGCAGCCCTCTCAGGTCATGTCTACTAACTTCCTAGGGGAAGATTATTCAATTATTTATGCTCTTAAAATCTGTGCCACCTGAGTAGGCATCTAGATCTCCTTACTTCACATGTAAGGCATGAGGACAAAGCGAAAAATAACCAGAATTATAAAAACACAGAGTTAAAAAGCAAACTGGCACTCATGATAAAGAGGCAATGTCAGAATGGCTAAAAATATCCTTTTATACAAGGAGTACCTTGATGTAGTTAATCAGTAGCAGAAGTGAGGCAAGTTTGTGCCTCATATGGCTCCTGCTACATCTCCTGGTATCTAGTTTGCCTAGGCAATTAGTGTTTAGGTGGCACCAAAGTGAAATCACACAGTATTAAGTTCATGGTGCTATCTGGAACTTTGCAATAGAGCAAATCTTGAGCTTTTCTTCATATTTACTGTGCAATGAAATGCCAAGCAAGAATTAAAGGGTGTTTCTSAAAATAGTTTGAATGTGAATTAGAGGATATTTCAGGAGATTCGATGCAGTAATTATAGGGTAGGTAGAGCAAACAGACTGTAATAGAAAAGTGAGACTGGCAATCATAGACAAACTATTTACTTCCTGCTGATGGAAGAATGGAGCAAAGGGTCACCAGGTGGGTTTTTTATCTAACTTTTTTTTTCTGATAGATTTCTCCTTGACGTCAATCTTAACAGACAAGAACAATTATTTGGTACCAATATACTAGGTATTTGCAACACCTGGTAGCTCTGTGGAAGCCTTCAGCCACCATCAAATATAATCTTTTACAGAAGGATGGAAACATCAAGTTCAATTTATACAAAAGAGGATGAGACACAGGGAGTTTAAGTAACTCATTCCATTGACAAATTGAACTGGGGCAACAAGATTTTTCAGTTCTTAAGCCAGTGTTTAAACATTGTCAAAGCAGCTAGTTTTGCAASACTGTAATCACATACAACATATTTATATGAAGTATATCTTCATTAAAAGCCACTGAGAATCATGAATCTTCATTGACTAACTGCAACAAAGCCTGATACAGTCATATAGATGAACCATGCTCCTGGTTTTGGTTATCTATGGTCTCTTACTAATAAAATCTGATGCAAAGATAAGTTTTATTATCAGGTGACATGGTAATAGAAGGCTGAGAGGGGATATGATTAACATGTTCAGGAAGGGAGAATGCAGGGAAGAACGGGACAAGCTCTTCTTATTGGTGGCCAGCGATAGGACAAGGGGAAAYGGACATAAGCTGAAACACAGGCAGTTCCATCTCCAGGTGAGGAGGMACTTCTTTACCATGAGGGTGCCAGAGCCCTGGAACAGGCTGCCCAGGGAGRTTGTGGAGTCTGCTACTCTGGAGGTCTTCAAAACCCGCCTGGATGCCACCCTGTGCCACATGCTCTAGGTGTGCCTCCTGGAGCAGGAAGGTTGGACTAGATGATCTCTAGAGGTCGCTTTCAACCTTGAATATTCTGTGATTCAGTGATTCTCTAATAGAAACATACTTGGACCCAAGCAGAATCATAAAGCTTTCTGTAATTTGAATGATGAAAATTTCAAGTTCGTTCTTTATGGTTATCTTCAAATGATGAAATTCAGCCTCTCACATCTTCAAAAGGACTAGTCAAGTCTCTATCTCCCTGCTTTCTGAGGCGCATGTATCACCTTCCCAAAATTTTCCAAAGGAAATATGCAATAGTTCATATATTTCGTGGAACAACTCAAGAAGAATTGACCAGATTGTTTCAGCATACATTCAGTGGAAGAAAAAAAAAAAAAAAAAAGAGTCATGTAAAGACTTAAGAGATCAGAGAAGCAAAAGAAACAGAAAGGTAGCCTGAGGCAGGTAGATTGAACATGTGCTAATCATGATAGGCAGAATTATCCTAATTAATAGCCCTAAAAGACAATCCAAGACAAACTTTTTTCTTTCTGCCTTCATGCTCTTTCTTTTTTTCTATAGAACTTTAAATATCAATTCTCAGGATAAAAATATTACAATTTTAATAAGGAAAATGACAAAATAAATTAGTTTGATTTCATAACCCTTCTCGCCAAATGTCAAAAATTATTTTTAACTGTTTCTGATTCTTCCCCAAAAATCAGAAAAAAAGTAAGTACTATTTCAGCAAAATCTCATCTGTGCATCTTTTTATCCTGGCACAAGGACATATTTTTATTTAATGTCCATAATGCCTCTGAGTAACTGATCTTATTTTGAAGTTACCCCTGCACTCAGCAGGAGGCTGGACCAGCTGACCTCCGAAAGTCCCTTCCAATGTAAATTGTATTATAACTTCATTCTAACACATTGGCTAGGAATTAGCCCTTCCTTTTCACAATCTATCCAATCGCTGGAAATCTCTTTTTTATCATACAGGTATGTCTGCTTCTAGAGCTCTGCAATATAATCAAAACAGCATCACAGAGAGAGTAATTGTCAATAGAAATGGCTAAGAAACCTTGAAAATAAATGTTGTCTCTGTACAACTGATATTAGTATTTCTGAGGTTTAATGTTCCTAACCCTGTCAGTTCTCCTGCCTGGAACACGTCTACTGATGTAACCTCTCCTACTTGTTCCTAAACCCTTTTTGTATGTGAGATTTTCACTATAACCCACAGTTTCCATTTTATTAATCTTTAAATAAATAGTTTTGCATACAGGCAAATTATGAAGCAATGTAAACATTGTTTCCAATAGCTACTAGTAGCTGCAACTATGCCTATTCCCTTTTTCCTCATTTTATCCTTCACTTTCTCTTCACAGCAACAGTTGCCACTAGGCATCTTTTACAATATTTGTTCTAACACCAATGTTTCTGTGAAATCCCTCTTCATCTACCAGGTGTATAATTCTGTATGGGGTTCTGAAAACCATGTCTCATTACTCAGGAATTAAAAAATAAATGCTAGAAGTACAATAACTTTTATTGGTAGAAGAGCATGAAGAAGAGCATGTGCAGTCTTTTCATAAGACTGCACAGCTTTGCATCACTTTTCTTTTACCAGTATTTTTAAGTTAAAGAGTGTTCTTAGACCGTCAGTGCAAAACAGCAAAAGTTATTAAATTTCTCAGCCATGTTAAAGTACAGGTAGGTATATATTTAAGACAAAACACAGAAATTGAGAGTTTGGATTGATATATGTAATAATCYGTCTTCAGAGAGCCTTCTGCAGCTCAGGCTATCATGGCTACCACTAGATATTTGGAGAGTAGCAGAAAAAGATGAGCAAAAATCTGAATACATCACTAGGACAACCTCTCACAAAGGAAAAAAAAAAACTTCTTTCAATGTGCACTTACAGATCAAATGACTCCTAAGAAAATAAATCTTGTTGTATTATCTCTGGAACAGTTTGTAAGCTAGACATACCAAAGTGCAGCTTCGACCAAATTATGTGCTATAACAACAGCAAAAAAAAAAAAAAAAAAAAAAAAAAACGTTAAAGAATATCATAACAGATGGTAATGAAAAGTATTGTGGATGCATATAGATCATATACAATAAAAGGAAACATTTGTTTTTAAGCCATACATTTCAAAAACATATACATCTGCTTGACTCATTTCATTGAATTGTCTCTACAGAAACTGAAAGTGGGAATTTTTACTTTATGTATAGTGATGCTTGGGTTACCATGTCACCATGTCAGCATCTGTTCCAGTAATGAAGCTTAGAAGTTTTAAAAACTATGATACAACCATTATTCTCTAACTGCCTGTTTTGCATACTACTACACATTGGTTGGGAAAGCCATAATAATCTTTTTTTTTCCCCTTCTAAGTCCATTTATTATCACAAAGAGTATAAAGCATTTTTATCATTAAAAGCTTACCAAGAAAAAGATGTTTCTAGAAAAAGTCATTGAACATTGAACTACGTTCATTTCCCTGCTCATTGCATTTTAATGCCCAAACCTATTTCTCATGCCAGTACAATATGCTTATGCAGAGAAGTCAAATTATTTTTTTTTAATGTGTCTCTCTCCTACATTTTTTTTCCATAATTATTTCTTACTTATCCGAGTTTCTAAAACAAGATTTTCCTGCCTGGAAAAGGGTTACTATTTCTCTATTGATTTTTGCCATCTGGCAATATATTATCCCCTTTCATACCACAAATACAATGTCTGAAGAGTAGACTACAGGATTAAAAAAGGATTTTGTCTCCTTCATTTACAAGCCAAATAAAAGCAGTAGGTTAGGAATGATATGAATTTTATCAACACAAAATTAATTTATATTTCGAAACTGTTGCTATTATAGCAAATCTACATTTTCCTGTCCCGAGGAACACTTTGTACTGCATGTATTCACAGACATTCCAGATGCTATTTGTATATGAATTCTTTAAATTTGTTTCCAACCATCAATCCTTTTCTTCTCACTTTCACCACATTAAATTTCCTGTATGCACATTTATTCTTTTTCTAACTAAGCAGTAAGCCACAACACAGTSGATTTTTGGCTGCTGATAGATGCCAGAAGGTGTTAGGAAGTATGCAGCCAATGCAATGCTCAGTCTGATCTATCTTTGAAAAAGGATTTAAAAATGCAAAGTGACAGTTCAGAATACAAACAAAAGTTCAAGTTTTTTGATGTGACTACTGAAAAAAAAAAAAAAAAAAAAAAAAAGTGTGCTAAGAAAAGCAAGTACTTATTATGGAGGTGTCAAATAGATGACCAAGCAGAATGTTAGCTTGCAGGTAGCAAACAGACTCTGTACAGCCTCTGTACATTGTGACATTAAAGCATGGACAGAATTACAGATATTAGAAAAATATCCACAAGCCCATTTAAAACCACTTATGTGACTTACAAAGGGAGGAAAGGCAAAGGGGATGGAATAGAATGTATGCTGGATGAGAAGAGTGGTGAAGGCCGCCAACCTAGGCACATGGGGAATCCAAGGAGAAAAGGAGGAGGAAGAGACTGTTCACACAGATCTCTGCAGAGATTACTCAGTGTGTTGTGGGGTGCTTTCAAGGTAAAGAAGGGAATCGTAGAATCATTATGGTTGGAAAAGACCTTCAAGAACTTCTAGTCCAGTCTTAAGCCCTTCAACATACCCTTTCTTCAAGGGTTAAATTGTACCCTTTTTTATTTTCTGAAAATATACATATATATTTACTCCTAACAAAAGATACAGAACAGATGTGGTTCCTGTTTAACTAGGAATTAAGTTGCTCAGTGTTTAATGGAGAAATCAATAAGGATTCCATAAGGAATTTCTGGAATATCCTGGTTTTGGCACAATCTGTATTTTCCTGCATTGAATGGTAAGGGACCATGCACCTTCTCTAGCTGTTATGTATTTTGCCAGCTATCCACAGAGTCAGTATTTGACTAAGTATACATTTGTTTAAACAAAGCAGACATGAAACAAATGTTTCTGTTTAATACTTCCACTACTTCCTTCCCATCAAATTCTGGGGAAAAAGACGTTCCACCATGACTCCTAACTTATAACAGAAGTCAGTCCAACCATCTGTCTCTAAAAAGCATTAATTTCACCTACCTGCTAAAAACCTGTTTAAATTCTTAAAAAAAAAAAAAAAAAAACAAGTTGACCCTCATGCCCTCATGATCTTCATTGCTCAAAGTTCATGCTCATTTGGTCTTTCCAGAAGTGAACTTGAAAGAGATAATTGTCATTTAGAAACTGTTGTAAAAGATGAACGTTCAGAATCTTAACAGTTTAAAAGCAAGGGTTATACATATTATTCAAGAAATTACGACAATTCATTACAAAGTAATTACAAATAACAGCATGATAAAAACTACGATTACAGTACTAACACTGATCTTCATCTCTAAGACAGAGTAACAGGCAAGAGAACTGGTTTCACAGCAACATAACAGAAAATCAGCCTCAGAGAGACCTCTGGAAGGGGTCATCTAGTCCACTTGTGTGCCTAGAGGCACAAAGTGAATGTTAATCATTCCTGACAGATATTTGTCCAACCTGTTCTTGAAAACCTCAGTGACAGAGATCCCACAATCTCCCCAAGGCATTTTTTTCCAGTAGCCAAGAAATTCCCTCTCTTGACGCTAAGAGAAGTAATGCACAGATAATTCAGAACATAAAAGTAAATCCTCTGTAAAATTTCAGTGTGCTTAGCCACCTACTCCAGGAAGGAGAAAGTGAGGAAGCAAGGAGAAATGATGGAAATGCAATAATCACGTTATTTAAGCCCATTAAAGAGCTTAACTCTGCAGTTTAGAAATCACATCCTCTCACGTGCTGCTCTAACTGAACAACAAACATATGAAGCAAGCATGACCTAAGAAACAATATTTAATTTCTTATTACTGTAGTTTACTCCTAGAAGGCCCATGAATACCAAAGGTAGTTCAGCTCCACTTTGCCTCCTCTAAGAGAAAAGAATTCTGGGACATAAATGTGAATGCAAAGATCAACAGCTTGAGACAGAGTCACCAAGAACTACACAGACAAACAAGGTGAGTCTAAATTCCACTTAGGGCTTCATGGAGATTGATCTTTGATAAGCCAGAAAGATGGATAAGCAAAGCAGTGCCAAGGAAAAGGGCTAGACCACCAAAAAAGCAGAAAAGACACTGAGAGTAGGACTGAAGTTAGAAAATAACAGTTTGGCAACTGGAGTTAGGCAAAATGTGGGATTGGCTATACCTGCTCATACAGAAAAGGACGGAAAAAAAAGAGGATACTCGGAACTCTGAAAGACAGAAGACTAGTAGCCCAGAAGAGCCGGAAAGTCAAAATGATTATTTTTAAAGATCTCAGTAAATAATGCTCCAGGTAGAGTATATTTATTTTGAAAACCTCTAACTCTGGCATTTAGATTAAATATATAGATTAAAATAGATTAAATTTTGTGTCCACCATACTAGTCAGATACAGCTTTTAAGTTCATTTCCTGCAAGAATTTAATTCAGAAAGTTCTCCCTTGATAGATCTCTTTGAAACCAACTATTAAGAGATCATGCTTTATTCTGTGGATAATATTTGTAAAAAAAATCTTYTATAACGTGAGCATAAGTATACCAGATGTACATTCAGGCAATCAATGTTCACATATAAAAAGGAAGTCCTTTACTTATTAAAAAAAAAAAAAAGAAAAAGCCCTCCACTCACATAAAAGCACTAATATAACAAGGGCAGAGAAAGTGATGCTTAACTTGCTCATGCAATTACAAAACCTTAATCTTATTGTGACTTTTCAAACAACAAGTCACTTAAACCAATTTTGTTATTAGTATAGTAGTATGTCTAATGTTTTTAAGGAATTGCTTTCATTTAACTGAATGTTTTCACACAAAAGTCTTATTTCTGCTAAATTCCATTCTGCTGGTATGAACTGTATGTAGAAAGAATATTTTGATAGATATCCTGACAAAGTAATGTTATGTAATATGCAACTGTTTAAATACGTATAGAAAACAAACAAAGAAACAAACACAAAAAAAAAAACACAGATAAAAGTGAAAGAAGTGAAATAACAAAAAAGAAAGAATTCCAAACTTTGGAGCTTTTTTTTTTACCATTTTCAAGTAAATGACATGGTTTATATTATGCAGCTTTTATTTTTGTCTGAGATTAACTGGAGATGCAGGTCAAACAATGGCACGAAATGTTGTGAGACAAATTCTCTGCTGTCATAACTGTATTGATTTTATTAGACTTATGTCAGCAGAAGACGCAGGTTTCTGGTCCAGAGGAAAAAACAACAACAACAAAAACAACAACCCACAACATTTACTTTTATTAAAACATTTTTTAGCCTGAATAGTGGAGATGGGTGACAGGTTCCACTACTAAATCTAGCAGGGGATACAACTGAGGTTTGGTAATCTTGCCAATTCCAACTCCAATCATTTTTTTTTGTTGTTGTTGTTGTGTTTGTGCATCACAAACACAAAATTTGTAGCAARCAAAGCATTATAAATCTTGGAAAGAGCTTGTACAATTGTTTTATTTTGTGATACAAATCTTATACCCTTCAGTTCAGAAGAGGTCATGTACAAAGGAAAGCAGTTTAAATCCAAAGCCARTGATGTGGTTTTAACATTTCTTATTTAAACTTCAACTAATTATTTTAAGTAGTCTTGAGAAAAAAATGGGGCRGGAAATTACCCAGTCCCTCTTACTGTAATATGATACCATAGACTCTAAAATGGTCCTAGGAATAAGGGAGACAGAAATTGGAGAGACAGAAGCATAGGAAAGATCACTGTGTCTTGCTGCTTTGGGATATCACTGCATCACTGGCTACTTTGGGAACGGTTATTAAAATTACTCATTTTATGTTGTTCTCATGCAGATATTTAGTAAGCAGGGAAGAGCTCTGAGGACTCCAGGGTATACCAGCCTTAAATTAAGCTCTAGTGACCATATCAGCCAGTCCTTTTAAAGATAAATGAGATCATGGTGTAGCTAAAACTGATCTTTTTSAGAAAGGATGTTTGAAAAAGAATCTTAGAGGACTTCTACAAACATCAGTGCATGAGGAACCACCCAAACTGAAGACACTTGTATTCAATTGCAATTGCTTCTATATTTTCAGTTTCCATCTAGAGAAACTGCCTTCTGTGGAGGTGATGGGCAATTTTCTTTCAGGGATTGTTGTACCTCAGATCTCTTCACAACCACAGACCTGGTACTGTGCTTCATTACACTTGCTGTGTTTGTAACAAGACTATCTGTGACTTGAAACAGAAGTGAGAATGAAATGAAATTCTTTCACATGACAGCCACTAGAAGTACTAGCCCTAAAACACTGTTCTAATCAAGTGTCTCATGTCAATTTTATTTAAATTTCTTGCTGGTTGTCTGCTTACAACAGAGTTTGCCTGACTACAAAGCTAACTGAAAAGCCAAGTGAATTTGTAATACTGCCTTCTATCATTCCGTAGCAGAAGGTTTGAACCTTATCACTACATGTCAAACTAAAATTGTGCAATTTATTCACAGTCACTGTTCTTTCAAGTTTAAAAACATCTTGAGAAAGAACCAAGTCTGTGCAGACTGTTAAAATGATATATCTTATTCACAGGATGGCTGAGGTCAGCAGGCACCTCCAGAGATCATCTAGTCCAAGTCCCCTGCTCAAGCAGGACACCTAGAGCACGGGGCACAGGGCGGCATCCAGGAGGGTTTGGAAGATTTCTAAAGAAGGAGACTACACAACTTCTCTGGGCAGCCTGTTCCAGTGCTTTGTCACCCTCATAGCAAAGAGATTCTTCCTCATACGGAGATGAAACTTCCTGTCTTTCAACTTGTATCCATTACCCCTTGTTCTGGCACTGCCCAGCACTGAGAAGAGTTTGGCTCCCTCCTCTTTACAACCTCCCCTCAGGTATTTGTAGATAYTGATCCCCTCTTAATCTTCTCTTCTCCAAGCTAAACAGGCCCAACTCACTCAGTCTCTCCTCATGCGAGAGATACTCCAGTCCCTTAATCATCTTTGTTGCGCTCCGCTGGACCCTCTCTAGAAGCTCCACGTCCCTGTTATACTGGGGAGCCCAGAACTGCACCCAACACTCCCTGTGCGGCCTCTCCAGGGCTGAGGAGAGGGAGAGGATCTCCTCCCTCCACCTGCTGCCAATATTCCCCCTCATTCAAGCCAGAATCCCATTGACCTTCTTGGCCATGAGGGCACTGCTGACTCATTGTTAACTTGCTTTCAACCAGGACTCCCAGGTCCCTCTCCGTGGAGGTGCTTTCCAGCAGCTCAACACTTAATCTTTCCTGATGCCTGGGGTTATTCCTCCCCAGGTGCAGGACCCTGCAGCTCTCCTTGTTGAGGTTCCTCTCTGCCCAACTCTCCAACCTGTCCAGGTCCCTCTGAATGGCAGCACAGCCTTCTGGGGTTCAGCCACTCCACCCAGATTGGGATCATCTGCAGACTTGCTCAGGGAGCCCTCAGTGCCCTTGTCCAAGTCATTGATGAACCGGTTGAACAGCACTGGGCCCAGTACTGACTCCTGGGGGGCACCACTGGCCGCAGGCCTCCAACTAGGCTCAACACGATTTATCACAACCCTCTAAGCCCTGCTATCTAGCCAGTTCTTAATCCACCCTACTCATCTAAACTACAACTCCTAAGCTTCCCTATGAGGAAAATGGCTTGCTTAGAAAACCAAATGAATCATTTTCTACATGTGAAACATACAGAGATCAAGAGGTGCAGTTCTGCAATCGTTTTCAAAAGAACCACATTGCAAAATGTTCTGTGACTTTTAGTCATGGAATAGCAACTGTTCTTCAGCTCTTTGGCATTACTTCATTCTTATTCAAGTATATTCATAAGATAAAATTGGTTACCCTTTCCATCTTAGTTCTTCCCTGTTCCTTAAATGGAACCCCAGAACCGAATAGATTCGGTCAAATTAAACAGAAATGAATTTATTTTTGTTTAATAGACTACTGTTATGTAATAACTTTTGAAAGGATTATTATTTGCTTGATAAATCAAAGTTATTGATARAGCAAAATATTCTAAATGAGCAAATCTGGTGGCTTACTGGTTATCTGTGGAATTGTCCTGCTACAAACACCTCTCCTTGTCTATAGATGAGATAGCTTTAAGCCAGATATATACATTAAGTTCTTTCATAACTTAAAACTCTAATTTGAATAATGATACATAGGAATCAACAATTTAGTAGTACATAATGCAGACAACAGTTCTTTGGAAAAGAAATGCATGATTATTATTTTCATGAAAAACTACTCAACATTTGTGGGTTTTTTTTTTTTTTTTTTCTGACAGAACCTTAAGTGATAATCTTCATGCTATCATGTTTTATACTTGCACTATGTCTGGTGGGGACTTGTGGATTGAGGGTCCCTGAGACAGTCTTAGATACTTGGGCTCTTTTCTGAGTCTCACCATAGGTCAAAAATTGCCTAGGAGGCATGTTTTAATCTCTGGCCCTCAGCTTCCTCTCTTCAGGATCAGAAGTAAAATATATACCTTCTAGTAATTCATTGTGAGAACTGCCAAGAAACATGCTATGTAAAAATGGAATATTTGTACTTGTTCTTATCCATTGCTATATCCTAGAGATTTTCGTATCAGCTGAGGTGAGGTTTCCCTTCTGCTCTGAAAGGGAAGCATCCATCCTGTTTGTACTGCATTAGCAACTGATCTTACCATCAGCTGTGGTACCTGAGAACCCAGTAAACCCTTTGCAAAGGGAAAGAGAGATTACAACTGAGTATCTCCAAGATTCCCTGAAATAAACAAGGCAGTTATCAAGTGGCTATATGAAAAAGAAAAGTGGTAGCATTTCACTTTTCAGTTGCTTTTCACCCCCACTTTCTATATATCTTCTCATAAAACTCCATCTGAAAACAGGGTCTTAATCTCTCACTAGGTAAAAAAACATTGGTAAAAAAACATATTTTTTAAAACTTTATCTAAAGAAACTTTTTTTTTTTTTTGCATACTGAGATGTGGAAAAAAAGGTGTGGAGGAAAAGACTTCACTAGAATTTTGTTTTGTCTTTTCTCTTTTCTCAGTCATCTAGACTGACTGAATGAGCAGATTTTGCAAGTGCTCTGAGGCAAAACAATCCCTTCTTTCTAGGTAAAGAGACGAAAAAAATCATCAAATTCCAGTTCCTTCACCTTTCTCTTATTTTTCATACATAGTCCATACAGTGCCCAATGGGATTTGACTCCAGCAACAAGTCTGAGCTGTACCACAATGTAACATCATCTTTCTCTGTCATACACTTCAATCCAAACAATGATATGTTCCAAAACCGTATGTACACTTTGGGGTCTTCTGGACGCCCTGCTGATCTTTTTCAAGACCTAAATTGCCTTTATTCCTGGACAGCACTACTAACGTTCTCTCCTCCTGCAAAAAGGAACTGTCAAAACATTTTAAATTAGAGTTGTTGCYGTTAGGACAAAGCAGCTGGAAACATCTATGCTAAAAGGTCAAGAGCCAAGTAACAGAGGAGATAGATGGTTTGAAGCTCCTTTACTGGACCATCTATCAAAAATAAAGCTTTAAGAAGTCATAGAAAATCTTAGTCCAGCAAGTTCATCTGACAAAGGCTGTGACTTAGTGAAACCCATCCGCTTATGAAGTAGGCAGAATCATTAATACACTATTCTGAGACATTAAGTACATCTGATATTATCTCTCATCCATTTCTTTTTCCTGTTAATGAAAGCAAAATACAAGTGTTCACAAATGAGTTCAGTTTGTGAGAGTTTTGACATAAAGGGCAGGCTTTCACAATAAAAAGAAACAGTTCATTAGTAGAGCATGAATAACAAAAAAATCAAACTCATTTCAGAACTCTTATTTGCATTGCCCAAACTTGTGCAAAGTTTTGAGTTTTCATTGCAAGGATAAGTTTGTCAACCTAATCTAATGAAGGGCAAAAGGTGAAGGAGATCCTGCTCCCATCCATGTTTTTTTTTTTGTATTTGTAATGGCCCTGGAGGGTCTGCATTCCAGAGATGTTACCAAAAGCTTCTCCTTCCACCTATCTACTGAATTCACTTACAGTTTTTAAATTAGCACGTATTTTCTGTATGTCATATCTGCATATGAATGCATTAGTTTATAAGAGCCCAAAGACTAAAGGTACTCAAACTGATGCTTTTTTATATATATATTTATTTATTTATACACACACAAATATATTTAAAAGCATTTAATTGAACACTTTCAAAATGCCTCCCTTCCAGTAACCTCTGTTACAGTGCCTCTCTCTGAGCTTCCTCCTCATGTCTCATTACTTGTAACCATGAAGGTACACACTGCATTTGGATATACAGCACTTGCAAGTGTAACCAAGACTGCTTAAATTCAACTAGTTCAGATCCCAATAATATAAGGTTAAGAATAATTCCAGATTTCACTTGAGTTTTATGAACCTGCCTGGGACCACTAGTCCACAGCCTATGCTATCACAATTTCACTGCTTCAAGAATTTGGAGATGTGTTTTGAAATTTGCTKTTTTCACATCTACAAATCTTTCATCCAGGAGGAAATGTTACCTGAAACCAAGTTCAAAAATCTAGACTAAGGCAAACCAAATCAAGGAGGAACTGAAACTTCCATTTGTAGCTGTAGTTTCCTGTCCTATTTTTATTTTGACAATTTAAGAGATTATGTCTCAAATTATCACATTTCCCATAGCTGAATTTTGGCAGATAAGGTTGCTGATGCAGAAAAAAAAATAGACATGTTCTGTCTATATCCAGGGYTCTTAGTTTCAATACAGATAAAAGGGCAATCATTGCAGGTCTAAGTCTGGCTTTTCTATTTGTCCGTAGTAAGAAATTTTGCTCAATAAAAAAAAATCAGCATTTCAGACCTCACCTCAAAATGAGTGCAAGAGTGTGGTTAGTAGAGCATTTCCAACTCAAGCAACGTAGCTTGAGTCTTTTGTATGAGGAACAGACTTCAGGCAAAACATTCATTCTCAAACACTCTCAAAAACCCATTTTCAAACCTTTCTTAAAATCCTCTTCTTAATTATCTATCTTTCACCTCCTASGAAGGAGCATACATTCAAAAAACATACATAGATGCATAACTACATATTACAACAATTCTTTAATATGAATTTATCTTGTATTTCTACATCTACCTCTTGTCAACTCAATTTTTCACTGCTTTTCTCAGCATAGGTTAGTTTATATTCTGAAACCATGCAGAGTGGAAAATAATTGCATTGATATTCTTTTGATACTTTTCATAGAACTATGATTACACTTCTGGCTGTGCAAACCTACAGCAAACACTGTCATTAAACTTCTGAGCTAGTCTTAAAATAGGTATGGCACTTATAAAATAGGTATGGCACTTATCACACCCATGGCTTTAGAAAAAGAGACAGAAAAATCTCTACCTGGCATCAATAAAGGCAATGAAATTCCTATAGCAGTGGATTATGGAAGTAGTAAATCATGCACTGTCACTATCATTCAGGAACTGCAAGAAATATTTCTTCTGTTTGGAAGAGGAGAAATTATTTATAAAATCTTAATAACTATGGAAAAATAATCAATATAATTGTGAGGAAAAAAATAGTCTATTTTCTTTCTTTCTTTGTACACTTTCTTTTTTTTTCTGCCACAGGATTGTATCTGCCCCTGGTTCTCCTCTGTTTCGCTCTGAGAAGCTATATAATACTGTGTCTTACGTTGACAGCTTCTGTGATCCATTCTCTAGGAACACCTATAATGTTCACTTTGGGGCACTTTGACCAAAAATGAAAAGTCACCTCTTCAGCTGGCCATGAAAGTCTAAGTTTGGTTTCCTTCTTCAATCTTCTTCAATCACAGCTCCATAAAAAGRTTAAGGAAAAAAAATCTCTCAAATATCACCCCATGTTTTCTATATATAGCTAAAGCACATAAAATAGGTATCAAGTGGCTCTTTGATATGTATTACTGCTGCACATTCCATTTTTCTCTGTACATAAGGCAGATCTGATTACTAAGAAGGCACTGTTAAAAATGCACTGAGGCAATAAAAAAAGACTGAACTCATAACTACTATTTGAAAGCAAACAGCAACAAATAAATTGTTTGCCCTGAATGAAGCATAAATCCTTTGGGATTTGGATTCAGCATATTGCAATCATCCTTGTCATAGCTCGTCTCTACCTTGAAAACTGTCATCAAATGACAAAATAAAGATATCACCAAGGCTGTAAACAGAATTCCAATATTGGGACTCAGCTTTTCTTTCCTCTACACTCCATGAAGATGTAGAGCAGGTAGATGAAAAGGCCACYGAGGAAACTAGGGTACTCAATGTCTCAAACTGTAGGACTTCATTCCTCTYATCTACTTTGTTATTAACTCCTAAAGACAACTCTTATGGCTTTATCAATCACAGTGAGATAAAAKGAAAAACCATAATCCTCTCCAAAGCATCTGGAAACATTACAAAAGGGAAACACTGCAGACAAGTCTCAAAAGACAGTAAGAGGCCTGAGACATTCAAAACCCCTCTTATTAGTCATAGCATAATCGCTTTTCTGTTGTTCATATAGGATGATGAAAAAAAGTGAATTGTAAACAGATGGGCGTTTCTTCTATCCCACAGGCCTTCCTGCTTCAGAATATGGATGTCCAGTTTCTGGTCCAGAAGGTAGATCTGATTGAGAAGGTGCCTTGAAGATAATGACCTGCCTGATGAGYGACTAAGTATTTTGTTTAGTTTGGGATGGGAGAGGGAAACAAACGTATGTATGGATTGACTGACAGGGAAACACAGTTATCTGTGGCAGCAGTGACACAAACAACTGTGACTGTCCAACTCCAAATACCAACATCACTGGYGATTAGATATCAGTCACTTGGAAAAGACATCATTCTGGCAGGTTGAAAAGCAGCTTGTCTGAAGCAGCATTAATCTCAAATACCATGGCTCTCTAGAGGAATATTCAATTAGCATCTAGAAGTTCTGCATGTGGTACTAGTGTGCAGTTATTGTTATTGTACTCATCCAGAGGGACTACTGATGAAATAGCTCAATAAATATTGAATTTAAATTGAAAAAAAAAAAAAAAACTGTAATAATAATATAGTTCTCTTTAGGCTTTTCACCTAAAGTAAATACAATTTCATCATAGAGTCAAAAGATTTGCTCAAGGCTRAAAAGAAAGGAAAGGATGTGGCATATAGACAATCAGCTTAACATTCCTTAACATTAAGGAACATTATCAAAATGCATTTTTACTGAATGGGCACTCACAGTCAACACAAACTGTTTTTTTTCTGCTAAAATACACATAATTTTCCTAAGAAGAATGATGAAATGAAAGAAATGTGCATGATATTTTTGGATGCATAAATGATAGATTCACATAGAGTACTGTAAATGAGTGTGATAGCAATATTATACCGCAAGTATATGTATCAGTGCAAATATGTATAAAAATACATACTAAGTTTGCTCTCTGAATAGGAGAACAAGATAGTGGAATTTCCAATCCTTGGCATACATACATAAAGAATGGATGCATTAAAGTTGAAATACTGAAAATATTTCTTTGATCTGACATACAAGACCACAGCATTGAAARGAAAAAAGAAAGGCAGTCATGTTGGTCTTTGAGGATCAGTGTATACTGATGCCAGCCACACGACAAGGCTGCACTTTGCCTTCTACATCATAAGGACAAGTCTCCTGCTAAAAATGGCATGTCCAATTGCCTTTTCTATTCTCCTCGCCTCCCAGATATACACTGCTGACTAAAATTAACTGTTTAGTAGTTAACTGACTAAAAATGTGGCAGAAATAAAAGGGAAGAGGGCTGAGAGTACAGCCTACAGCTGTTCTGCAGTTCCAGTGTAGATCCTGCTATTCAGTATTGAAGAAGTTATCTGGGGCTTGCTTTCCTAAAATACTGAGCAACCTTGAACACCAAAAAAATCATCTGGTCTTTCAGTAAAGTTAAAAAAAAAAGCCGAACAATCAAAATCTTAGGTCTTTTACAGCTGTTTCCCTCCCCATAAATTCATGCTGAAATTTTTGTGCTAAAATATTTTTTTTCTCCAGTAGAGTGAATTTAAATTATTTCAGTACTTCACAAGAAAGGTGGACAACTAGAATTTTTTTTTATTAGTTAATGTTTACATCTTTGAACTGATGCATGAAGTTCTACACAAATTCTAAAAATTATTCTTAGAAGGAGATGTCAGGTTTATTTATCCTACTAGAACCCCACCCCACCAAAGCACTGACAAAACTTCTAGTCACTGCTCAGGATAATAACAGGGAAATTAAGCAGAGATAAAACTTACCAACAATCAAATTTGTAGAGGAATATTTTAAAATTTTGCCCCAGTAACAATCATCAAAGTTATAGAAATCATAACTCTGAGMAGAAAATTCCCCTTTGAGACTACAGAGCACTGAAGTGACCAGTGGACCTCTAATACTATTTACATAACTAGAGTTATACTGCTCAGTAGAGAGCCTACAGATCAGTTTCTCCACAAAGTTCCAGAGTCAAAGGTGCCAAATGCAAGCATTTTTCTTATAATCCCATTCTTGATCTTTTCATGTTATTATTGGASTTCTTATTCTTAGCTACATTGTTGCTAAAATAAGTCGCTCTTTTTTCCTACAAAATTTGCCAAACCCACTGCTGGAATGCATTTGTATTATCCTCTTACTAGCAGAATTCCTGTAACATTCTCATTGACCTAATTGCAGTTTTTGGCCTGCAAAGATGACACGTTTGTGTGAATCTGGTAAAGCTGTTTAAGCAGGAACACCAGAAATGAAGTACCCGTACGGCCACTTTCATCAAACTCCAGACTGAATCCCCTTAGGAATGTGATGGCATTTCTTCTCCCTGCTCTTTTCTAAAATCCTCTTCTACAGCTGCTTACAAAAAAAAAAAAAAAAAAATCCCAAATCTGACAAAAATAGCCTAGAAACTTCAGACATCTGGAAGGATGAAAGAGTGATAATGTTTAGATGTAAAGTAAGTGCCATAGTCCAACAACTGGAAGGGACTAAACTGGGTCCCAGAGCACTGGGTCAATAGACACATCTCTGATATCACAATGCAATTAGACTATTTTAAGCTTCTATTTCAATAGCATCATCTCTATWTGGAGAAAAATAGGGGTTTTTTATTTATACACCCTGATAGGAAACCCTCCATGTGACTCCTGTTGCAGCAGGCCTTCTTCTTGATTGCATGAGAATAAAAGGATTACAAGGAAAAAAAAAAAAAAAAGAGGAAGATTGTTCAGAGCTAGTTGTGAGCAGTCAAAATGTAGCAATAATACACGAAATAGCAAGAAAAATTGGGTCAGCGAATTGGATTCAAAGTCCAGTTTGCAGAGCCTCCAATCCAAGGCATCTAGTTTTGCCCTTCCTGCAGATGAAGCTCACTCTGGACAAAGTCCAATCTTGTGGCACAGGCAGTGCCTTAACTTGCATTCTTTGACCTGGTGAAATCCTTGGATGGGCCAACAAACCCATTTAGAGACATGGATCAGGAAAACACACATAACCATGTTTCTACTATTGCAGTGTGCTGTTTTCAGTCTACAGTTACCCACATAACACACAATCTTGATTTTCTACACCTTCAGCTAGCACAGGAAGCTGTTAATCACCAGCACCAGCACCAGTAAAGGCACGTTGACACCAGGACCCTGCCTGCTTGAGGACACAAGAAAACTCTCCCTGTTTCCGAGGCTTCCTTACCTGCACAGGTCTTCCCATCGTAGCTCTCACACACCCAGTCATGGCACTCACACAGCGGCCCGTAGTATTTGCCGGACTCGGTCACTTGGCAGATGCAGGCTCCGCAGTCGCACGTGCCTCTGCCGCTGCACAGCTTTCCCCCTGGGACTCGGCACCTGAGCTCCGACTCGGCCCGGGACAGCCGGCACGAGGAAGGACTTCCCACACTGCTCCTGTGGAGAAGAGCAAAAAGAACAAGCTGTGGTCACAGGCTGCAGCTCACGGCTGGTGAGAGGAAGCCACCCCTGCTGCCAAGGGGAGAGTCACTCCACCGAAAGTTGTTTTTAATGCCACAAGTTTATTCCTGGTTGCAAAGGTACTACTTGTTGCAAAACACCCAATTTTCTTCTCTTGACACCTGTGGGAGTGTGTATCTTGTATTATAATTACTTTATAAAACTACATTATGCGTATTGCCTTTTTCGTCATGCATATCTGGATTATAGACATACACATGTATATTTTGATTATGAAACTTTTTGATATGACAGGTTTAGACACCTAGGTAACATAACTGGCATGTTTGATACCAAAAAAAAGCATCAAAAGCTGATTCTAACACAATACGTTCACCAAAGCAATCTTTTTGCCTTCATCCCACTGCCACATATATATATTTTTTATGCTTTCATCCAAATAGGAAGGAGAAATAATCACTGATTTTCATTTAATATAGCCTGTGGCTGCAATTTGACTTAATTCAGCACTATTCTTGTGCTAAAATGAACATTTGCGGTTCTGCCATGGAATCACATCACGCATTAGAGCACATGAATCAGGTTATAGAGGGTACACAGGGAAAATCCCTTGTCTTAGCACCAGCTAGAATGTAGGGTGGCAGAATGAAGGATTGGTCAAGGCAGTATTCCAGAATAGGTGTTCACAAGGCTAGGGAATCTTGAGGATCCAGATTACCAACACCTGCTTTGCTCAGACATTAAATTTTGTGACTTTCAGAGCAAAAGACCTGCTGGGTCTAATAGCAGGCAGGTGTTGGAGACAGYGGAAGAAAAGAGCAGTAGGAAAGTGTACCTCTCTGTGCTGTAGCACCAAAGTGCAGGAGCACACAAGACTTTGTGCTTAGACTCCTGCTCAGCTTAGGCAGCAGATTTTGGAAGTTCAGACAGAAAGAGTTATGAGTCTCCCCACTTTTCGCCTCTCCCCCCGCATTAAAGGTCTGCACCTGGGCCAYGCAACACACCCTGCAAAAACTCAGTAGCTCTCCTGGGACCTGCCCAGTCGCACAGCGCTGGCCTCGGAGCAGCTTTGGAGCAGGCAGAGCGGAGCAGCTCTCCGAGCGCTCCAGCGCTGCCTCCTCCGCGCCACGGCGCGCGCGTGGCAGCATGCCGAGCCATGCGACCCCCCGGGCTGCCTTCGGAGCCGCACTTACCGCAGGGCCGGCGGGGCGGCCGGTGGCAGGGCCGGCAACAGGCAGGGCAGCGAGGTGGCCAGCAGCACCGCCAGCCCCCGGGCCAACATGGTYCCGCTTGGAGCGCTCCCGCCGATGGACGCACGCACGGACGGACGGATGGACGGACCCCCGGGTGTGCGGAGCTGTGAGCCGGCCGAGCCCAGCTCCAGGGCTGCTCCCTGTGTGCAGCAGCGGCTCCGATCAGCTGCTCGGGAGCTGGATTTGGGCAGCGCTCTGGGAGGGAGGCCGGTGCCAAACCCCGAAGTTTACAGTCTAGGCAGGGAAGTAATTAGAAACAGTCGCGCGGCCAGATGGTTTATTTTGATGTTTTAAAAGTGGCCTGCTTGCAGATGTGGGCGAACCGTCCCGTTCTCCAAGTGCAGGCACCATAAGTATTTGAGGTATGTGTATCCCCATGTCCTTTGACGGACAGACGTCTGGGATAATCTGAATAACGTGGCCGGGGAGGAGAGAGGACCAGTGCTCCYCAGCTGCCTCTGGCTGAGCGGCAGCATCCCGGGATGCGCTGCGCCTGCCGGGCTGCTCTGGGAACTCCCTCCTGGCTGGCAGGTAGCTCCCTGTCCTCCTTTCCCAAGGGATAACTGCTGGACACTTTGCACTGCATGACCCTGGAGCTGCCAGTCTGCACCGCAAATTAGAAATATTAGGAGTTAGCTGTTTCCTAATGCCTCATTAAAACACTTCATCCTACAAGTGAGAGATTTTGCTAGTGCCTTAAGATTAGGCTAAAAATGAGGGAGGCTTTCTCTAAGGGAAATTTGGCAAGAACAGTCATGCCTGTTTCTTTACGCTAGGCAGAAGTTGCAACCCTTTTTGACCCCACTGGTTCCCCTCGAGGGGCTGCTGATTGCCCAATAGGTCTCTGGCTTGGAAAGCTCTTCAGAAAATTAAACCTCCATCTCAGCAGATGGTACAGTACAGGCGTCCCAGTCTGCACCCACACATCTGCATTTTTGCAGCAGGCAGCTGATAGAAGAGAATTGCACCGGTTCCAGAGCTCATATAGCAGATTATGGCCCTTAGCAGCTTTTCCAAAATGAATAACTCCTTGGTTTTATTTTCATATTAGGTATCTGGTATACCACAGATTACACTGTTGTAGAAACCATTTTAAGATTCAGTTAAAAGTTCTATGACTCAGATGCTGCCTTTCCCAAAAGTGTAATTAGCTGCCTTACATTTAACATTGTGAACTCAAATGTACAATTTGCTGCAAATCCTCCTGGAGCTCCCTGCAAAAAATGCATCAGATTTTTGACTTTGCTCTGCTGGTCTTTCAGATGCCAAAGGAACCCTTGAAGCCTGGTTTTCAGTCAAGTACTTATTCTTTCCTTATTTATTTATTTTAAATTAAATTAAAAAAAATAAGTGAAACACAAACGAGGAGACTGTAAAGATATCTTCTGGATATTGGTAAATAAACTTGTAATGTGATTTAATAAATATACGTATTTTATAAATAATCCTTGAGGATAAACAAGTTGAAAACAACTATGTCTCCAAATCACTATTAAAACATAAGACTTCTGCCTTATTTTAATGGATTATCTTTACTAGCTTATTTTAATATATTAATAGAAGTTGTGAACTTACCTTCTCAAATACTATCCTCTATATGATTCATAATTTTTCCCTAAAACATGAAAAATTTGGAGGAAAATAAATCTCATAGTCTCTATGTACCTATAGCATATATATTTCACGTTGAAAAACTGCTATAGAATTTCCTCAAGCAATGCAGCTGGTAAAAGAGTATTAAGACTGATCTGTTGGCTTCAGTCTTGCACATGCTTATAGCTGTGTTAATCTCATGCAGTTGATTGATGGACCCAGTGAAGGGAAAGTAATATATTGGCAGCCTCGAAGCCTTTATTTTTTAAGATTTTGAATTTTGCACTCTGTACTATCTGTGTGATTTTTTCCCTCAAAGTTATATATAGAAATTAAAATCTTCAAATTCAGAAAGAGAGCATCTTTAAGAACAATGTSATTTTCAAAAATTGTTCTACTAGGAGTCTAGAGTTAGAGAAGAATAACTAGAAAGCCCTGAAGTTGAAACAATAGCAATTCCCTTTGGGCACTGGATTTATATTTAATTCACAAACTAAAATGCTGCCTTCTGTTCTTTGCCTTTTTTCCTGTGCAGACCGGTGGTGATAGGTGTTCCTAAGACTTTCAAGCATTTCTAGAAGCTATAAACTCAAATGTACATGAAGAAAACATCTATCATGATTTTTTGAACTTACCACTCCCTTATTTTTTATTTATTTACATCTGTCAAGGTTTTAAGTGATATGCACATCTTGGCTCTGGACCTTTTAATTTTGGAGAAGGCACAACTGCACAGCCCAAGGGTGGAGTATTTAAAATGTGCACCCAGACCTTAAGCTTTTAATTGCTTTCATATGTACATGCCTCTAATGCAATATTTGAATGCTTTTTAATATGGCTTAATCTCTGCTCATAGCTACAATTTAATCATGTAAACCTAGAACGTTTGYATGCATATACATGTGTGTATGTGCATGTATGCATATGGATACTAGGCTAAGTTGCTCCCGAACTACTAAAATCAGTTTAATCAGTTTAAAAGGAGAAAGTCCCACTCTAAATAAGAATCTAACATCTTGCCTTAAGGACTGATCACTTCATTTTAGCCACCGTATACAGAATCTCAAAGAGTTTTCCTYTCTAGTGGGCTACATGCATCTCTACAAATTAGTGTTCATAAAGCAATGCTTTTCCTATCTAGCAGAGTTTCAGACAAGACCTTCAGACACATGAGTGGTTGGTACACATTGGTGCACATATAATTTACATATTGTAAAATCACTAGCTGCAAAATAAAGGTAGAAAGGAGAAAGTCAACATGATACTCATAAGAGGAAGGAAGAGAAGTATACCACCAGGGTGGAACGATCTTTTCAAAAGGTAGGCAATAGGTTTAAGAAAATTTGTTGGACAAGATAAGTCTTYGAATAAAGTGGTGGAATTGAGAAAATGCTAAGAATACACAAACTGGAACCTCAGTTTAAATAATTCGCTCTTAGTGTTATTAAAAGTCAGTGAATGATATGGTAAGAAATTGGGATAAAATTTCTCCTGCAATTTTATTTGCTGGGAAAAGAATCAGTAATTTCCAACCCAAACTGGGAAGAAGTGTAATGTCATGTGATGTGTGAAAATAAAGTTGCAAAATCTAGGGCCAGACCAAGTAATCCACAGGCAGCGGATTTTTAAGAACAAACAATATCTTTAATTTTAATGAGAAAGAAATTTATTTTAAAGCAAATTAGAATATTAAAATATAAAAAAGTGAGGAAAAAAAAAAGCTTTTCACTGTTAGTTATCTAATAAAAACTGGAACAGGTTGCCCAAAGTCATTGCAAAGTCTCCATCCATGCAGATACTGGAAACCTGACTTGGCACAGTCTTGGGCAGCTTGCTCTAGCTGATCCTGCTTTTGCAGGAGGGTTGGACTAGAGGATATCCTTATGGATATGCCTATCAATCCCAATTATTCTGTGACTTTATGATACATATTTTGCTCCTAAGCAATATTGCATTTGGTGTGGAGAGGCAGATGCTCTCAAGCTACTACTTTGTTATAGCTGCTCAATGGCCAATTTAATTTTGATGTCACTTAATCAAGCCATTGGGTCTACAAACCAAAACTCCATGTTATTTTTAAGGCTTATTATTTAATAAAAGAGAATAAGGCAAAATGCACATCCAGAGAACAGTGTCAGCTTGAAAAATAACTGAAGACCACCAAGATTTATCAGAAAATCCTTCTGTGGTTCCTTTCCTGGAAACCATTACAGTAACACCATCAGTTTATATCACTGGAGGGACTGCTGAACCATTCACTTCCATAGCAATTTTATAAAATGAACCAGAATTTGAAAATCACAAAGATCCCACAAGTTATTATTTCTCCATAAAATGTGGAAACTTACAGTCTTTTTTCATCACTTCTGTTACTGAGAAACAATCACCAAACTAGATTACTGTAAAGATCCAACCTGTAACAAACCACTTCAACATCTGTGGACCAAAATGTTTGACAGAGGCAACTAAAATCTCCCTAAGTGAAATGGCTCAAAAATGGCAGACGACTATTGAGGTTATCACCTCCGGCATCCTCGGAGCCAAACAAGAGTCAGGACATGCCAGACTTGTGCAGAACAGAAAACCTTGTGTGACATGGCATGGAAACTGGGACAGCTGATGGTACTACATGGGGAACAGCAATAGCATTTGGAGTTATAGGATCAAGGTCAGAAAGAGAATAACACTGAGCTGGCCTGAATGTAGCTGGYCTGAACAGTAGTGAATATAAGCCATCCAAGCAACTCATTGGTGAGCATTAAACAAGATGTTACAAGATACTACAGCACACCTATATACTGTAGTATATAATATATATAGTGTGTATATATGTGTGTATTATGTGCACATATATATATGCACCTATATATAGTATACTATACTATATACTACATAGTATATGCATACAATATGCTGTGTATATTATATAGTATATACTATCTATATRCTAGATATGCACTGATATACATATATACTATTGTATGCTGTATAGCATACTATGTGTATATGCACACACACATATATATATGCACACAATAGCACAAAACATTAACTTACTTTTTCACATTCCGGAATAAACTTTGTTTAGTGTTTACTAGTTAATTCCCCTAAATAACAATATATTTGGCTTTTATGAAGGCTTTAAGACTGTATGAYTTTTTTAATCATAAAGTTGCAAGACAATTCAGAAAGACAGCAATAACAATATATTTTTAAAAATGTTATTATATTAATAACCATATAGCACTTACGTCAGGAAGTGATTCAAGGTCTGATGTAATCCAAGCTAATAGTCTCATTGAAGAAGGCAAGCAAGGAAAGTAAATGAGCATGTCATTTTTCAGCATAGACTGTCTTAGTTTTCAAAGTGACAACGTTGGTTGCTGCTGGGATCCTGACAGAGTCTAAAGTAGTGTCAAATACATTAAAATAATTAATTTTCATGATTTTCAAATTTCGTAACTTAGTTCCCAGATACAAATTAGTTCCTAGATTTCAAATAATGAAAGAGCATTCTTGTCTTTATGAKTGAAGAGCTGTTTCTGAGGATGGTAAATTGAAAAATGTGTATTACTGACTTTTTAGAGTCAAAAGAGCCATAACTCAGGTTTATAGTGTGAGTTGAACATGTGCACACCAGATTCTCCAGGCAACAGCAACCATTCTTGTCTATCTTGCCCTGGGACCTGCTGCTTGTTATTAAATTAAAAAACACTGAAAAGAGGGAGAAATAAACAGAAAACAGGGAGGGGGAAACCCTTACTTCACAGTGCTCAATACTTCTAAAACCAACCCAAATATATAGGTACTAGTTGAACATTTAGAACTGTTCAAAGAAACTTCAAAAACCATATTCCATGTCCTCTATTTCAGCTTGTCAATGTTAACAATATTTATTAATACTCGAGAATGACAGTTTGGTAACTCATCCCCATCAAAGCTAATCAGGAATATTAACTGATCTTCTTTGACAGTCATTACTCCAAAATTGCTCCACAATGACTTTCATTACAGTCCCATGCCTCAAAATGGGAATGCCTGTCACCCAAGCCATTCGAGCCAGGAGATGTCTGGTTTCTGGACTGGTTTCAATCACTCTGAGCCCTGACAAGACTGGAGTGCTTCTCAGCATGTGCAGAGCAGAACTTCAGATTACTGGAAAACATTGTGGTAATGGCTATTAAGATGACTAAGGACTTCAAAAGCCCTGTGGCAAGAGAACAACAAAGCAGGAATATAGCAGTTCCATATTTGTATCCTCTGCCTAAATGATTAAATCTTCCTTCAGGTCTGAAGTTAAATTCTGGATTTCTAAAGGTCATTTTATGACCTTTTCTAAACCCTCATCTCAAAATGAATATTTCATGAATTCTTTTACTCATTATGGAGTATCTGAAATCTGATCAAGCAGTGAGCTCTTTTTCAAATGCGGAATCAATTTCCAACAATAGGATTTCTAATAAGTTCAGCTTCTTCAGATTTTTTAAAATTTGTTTACATTACTCTTCAACTTCATAACAGATACTTAGGTACAATGAAGACAAGAGAGGTACAAATAAAGCTCAGATAAACACAGAAATAAGAGTCAACAATTTATTTGTTCCTGTTGTACAGCTGTCTATTGTCTTTTACACCAGCGGATAATTAAAATATACAGATATACCTATATAGATGTCAGGAAATGGGATAGCAGCAATTGGATTTTATAAAATAGTCTAATGCTTTCCCTTCTTATCCCTTGCTATTTCTGAGAATGGGGAAAATTAGATGTTCCTTACTTGCCTGTCTTGGCACAGCCTAAAAGCACTAGACTCTAATTTTAAGCCTTGTAATTGCTTATAACTGCATCCACGGGTATACTGGGGCCTGAGAATTATCCAAAGCCTGTAGAAAAACATGGAAGGCCATATAGATGCTTTACATTCATMATTTTTCTCCAAGTACTGCTGAAAACATAGGAATAAGAATCATTGGTTTSATGATTACCTTTTATTCAGAAAAAAAAAATACTCTTTTTGCATTACTCAAAGCAATAAGTAAGATTGAGAAGGGAAACCTCAATATTAGGCTTCTGGAATTTTAGAAAATTGTACTAGTGGCCATGAAACCAAAAGAAAATCCAGCCTTCTGCTGAAAGTTCTGCTCTCTCAGAAGCCTATAGAAGCTCAAGTGTAGGCAAGGAGGGCAGAATTTAAGACAAYGCATTAGCACATGTGTTGCCTTGTAAAAGTAGAAATATGAAAGTAAGAAAATACGTTTTATATAGCAATACTTTATGCAATAAGAGGAATCTTCTTTTATTTAGTACTCATCAAAAACGTATCTGGAATGAGCACTTCATCTGACAGCCCACACCTCAGCTCTCCAAAAGTAAGACGTTAATACATGTTACTCAGTCTAGCTCAGCAGAGGCCACCAAGGCGGTCAAGTGATGACAGCTGTAGAACAGGCCCAGGTAGAACAAGGACTTGTTCAGCTCGGGCAGAGGCAGTTTCAGGGGCACCTCCCAGCAGTGCCTCGTGCCTGCGGGAGGTTGTCCAGAAGCTGAAGCCAGGCTCTTCCCAGAGGTGCATGGCTGGAGGAGAAACAACATGCAACAGAAGGTTCCTTTTCCCAGCAAGGAAGAAGTTCTCCACAATGATAACAGCTGAACACTGGAATGGGTTGTCCAGAGATGTGTCGCAGTCTCTGTATCCAGCAGTTGTGAAGATGCAACCGCATGAGGCCATGAGCAAGCTGCTCTGATCTCACAGATCGGCCGGCCCTGCTTTGAGCAGAAGCTTGGTTTGACCAGGCGACCTCCCGTTTAACCTGAGCTCATCTACAAATTTTTTTTTTCTAAGCCTGCGTATCCACAGAAAAGCTGTCGCACAATATCACATCTGCTGGCAAACGCCGAGATTTCTTTTGCTTAGATATAGCTGCAATGTTTCACTGTTTGCAACTGTCAGTTTTCATTTATGAGATGCTATTGCCAACAGCGTAATGCTGCCTAGCAACTTATTCCAAGTAATAAAATATAATTGGGGAGGAAGAATACAAAATATAAAGAACATTATTTGTAAACACTTTTATGCCTAAATTGATTTGTTTTCAATTTCTTTCATGAGAGATCAGCTGGCTGATAGCTACCAAGGACCTAAGTCCCTCAAACACTAAAATTAGGTGCTTAAATTTACTGGAATTGGTAATACTGTTGCTGCACATAAGTGTTGGCAAGACCAGATCCATAATCCTGAGGCCTGCTCCCTAACTGGCTTACCAGTTTATGTTGTAAACATCAAATAGATATAATCTAAAGGAACTTAATTCAATTTATGCCATCTGTTTTCCTTCTGCTTTCTGGGATATTTTGCGTAGGGTTTTGCTGTTTAAATCCTCTTGCATGTTTTTAATGCTATCATAGCAACAACTGTGTTTGCAGGATTACCTCTTTAATTTTGTTAATGTTACAAGCTCCAAAAGGTAACGGGTTCCTATTATTTTATATCAGCTATTGAACTATAAGCCAACTGCAATGAAACTAAATTATTTTTGCTCAAGAAATTATGGAAACAGATCAGAACATGGTGACTGCATTTACAGAAATGGTTTTCCAAGTCCTTATTATTTCTGTTATCTCTTTACCAGGTATTATATTCCGATTGTTATTTTCCTATTATTTTAATAATTTATTTTACTCTGGCATAAGAGATCAAATCTTTATTTGGCTTTTCTAATTCTGAAGATCAACAAGACCACTCAGTTGCTTATACTATTAAAATACCTATTCTGTGCTGCAGCTATGTAGACACATGATACTGAAACGGCTTTGGGTGCACAATAGGGTTCCTCACCAAAAGAAAGAAAAACTGTGGCAGTACCAAAGTCCACCTTGACAAAACAAAAACAAACAAAAACCTACAAAATTGATTAAAAAATATGTACTCTGGTGAGATACTGATGTTTTTAACCCTTTTCTTTCCTAATTTTCTAAATTCAAAAGGTTACAGTTTCTTCTTGCCCACTGACGGCTCAGTTTTGCCCAGCACCGAGCGCTCTGGGCTASTGTGGGTTATTCTTTATACTGCACTTAGCCCTTGCTTGCTTGGAGACTGGATGAGCAGCGGTGAAGCCACCCGGATCAGGGGCATTTTAAGGATGCCAGAGGAGAGGGAGCGCGGCTGGTGACGGCAGTGCCAGGGTCTGCGATGGCCCCACCATGCCAGGGGGCCATGTGTCCATGAAAAACAAGGCGAAACAAAATATTACCGTAAATAAAACAGGATGAACAAAGATAGAATGAAATGAAATGAAATGAAATGAAATGAAATGAAATGAAATGAAATGAAATGAAATGAAATGAAATGAAATGAAATGAAACAGAAGGAAATACACCCAACTTTTGTTTACGCACCCTCATCTCTTTGATAGCTTGGGTGCTATTTACTCTAGAGCAGTGGGGTTAGGATGTGGGGGGTGAGATGGAGGAAGGGCCCCCACACTCACCACACACTCAGATTCACACACATGCACACCCAACACTCACACTCACATGCATACTCACACTCACAACACACACTCATACACATGCTGGCAGACACACACACTCATACACAACACTCAGACACTCACACGCAACACTCACACTGACACTCACAACACTCACACRCAACACTCACACGCAACACTCACACTYAGGCTCGCACTCGCACTCACACGCCGCTGCCCCCAGCCCCGGCCGCAGCCCCCGCCCCGCTCCCCGCCGCTCGCGGCCGGGCCGGGCCCGGCGCCCCCCGC
>NW_020455294.1:1047129-1215972 GCF_003342845.1 Nothoprocta perdicaria | reverse complement strand
GGAGGCCGCGGGGCCGCGCGGGCCCCTCTGCTGCGGGCCCGGAGCCGCCCCCCGCCGCCCCACATGGGGGTCCCTGCGCGGAGGGCCCCCACGCAACCCATCCAGAGACACGTTCGCTTTCGTTTTTATTTCATTTTATTTTTTTCATGTTGGCATGTTTCTGTTCTAGCACGCCTGCTGACGTCAGGGACGCCTTCCTGGGAATTGCCGGGATTTCGGATGGCGTTTGTGCGCGATCGGAGCTCGTAGCTCGGCTGCGGGTTGCTCGGTTTCCCTGTGTTAGTCTCTGAGTTACCTGTAAATAAAAGATTCCCAGCGGGAAAGCGCTGGCGAGACGCGGCCTGGGTCGTTTGTGTTGGTGTCTCGCGCATCTCCTGCTCCTCTTCGTTCTTCCTGGCTCTTTCCATTTTCTTTTTCTTTTTTTTTTTTTTTTTTTTTTTTTTCCATTTTTACAACAACCTCCATCCAGAAGCTCCATAAGTACCAAAAAAATGAAAAAAGAATGAAAGAAAAACATTTCATGAGCTGTATTTTGAGGCATGTATTGAGATGTTCAGTAACTTTAATGGAGGCTGAAAAAAATCCCATTTCTTGGAGTTCATGTTTCAGGTGGCCAGAAAACTCAGACTTTGGGCAGGTTCACACCTAGGCCTTTGGGAACCTCCAGGAGCAGTTGGGGGGATTTTTACTTAACCAGTTGGGCTAGAGGTTGTCTTTTAAAACAAAATTTTTAAGCCTTTGCAGTAAGTTGTGCTTTGGAAATGCAGGCCCGGAGATTTTTCTCTTGGCACGTCTGCTTTATTTAAGTCAGAGGTGCAGCCCATCAGGGTTCATGCCCAGTTGAGGGAGACCTGCTGGAAATAAAAGTTTCCAACACAGAAACTCCCACTTTGATTCATCTCCGGATTTTGGACATGATGGATGCTGGGGGTACTACTTTATATCAACATATGTGGCATTTATGGCAACCAAGGTGCTGAGCCACGCGGGTTTCAGGTCTTGAAGCTTCTTCATGAGCAATGACCATCATCGAGCTCTGCTACAGAGGGTAACAGGCTCCTGACCAAGGGAGTCTSTTATTTCCTCGGATCCCGTTGCCTTTCAAGAAATGAGTATTTCATGATAAGGTGGAAATATTAYTGGCTTCTGGGAAGGTTGTTTTTAATTCTCCTCATGGAATTTAGAATTCAGTCAGTTGGAAGAAAGATTTTTTAATGCATTTGTGAGTAAAATAGAAATGTAGCAGTAGAATGTAGAAATGTAACTTATTTTTACTGTTACTAGTGTAATGCTTTAATGGTTGCAAAGGTCTTTGTTGAAGCTTTTTAGCCTGAAATCTTTTTAGACATAGCAAAATCGGCCTAAAAGAAGCATTGTGGGTTGAATCATATTTTATTTCCTTTCCAATCTTCCAATCTTTTTCTCTACTTCCCTCTTTTTATCTTCATAAGCATATTTTGTTTGAAGCTTCSTATATCAGGGGAAGCACTGATAAATACATGTCTTTTTCTGGGAGATAGTACCCACAGACTATGGTTGCAATTTTTCTTGGTTCCACTATTTAATTTATTTTTCCTTGCTCTCCCTTTTTCCTTCTATATCTTCTTTGGTCTTTACATCTTTCTTTCTTTCTTCCTTTCGTCATGAGGATAGTCAAGCAAGATGTCCAGCGAATTTGTATAGTCCATCCTTGAAGGTTTCCAAGACCAGACTAGGGCAACCTGCATTAAATCCAGTAACCTGGTTCAGCCTTGCAGCTTGAATGGAACTAGGGATCTCCTGCAGCGCTTCCAACCTGAATTATCTGGGAACCTATGGATGCAGTTTTCCACTTCATTTTTCTCCTAAAGAAAGTTTTTGAGTTTGGCCTTTTCTCCTAGGGGATGGCATCCAATCTCTGTGTTTATAAAGATGGTAGTGGAAAGGAAAGGTTGTGGTTGCAGCTTCCAGGGACTGGCCTGTGGGAATGTGTTTTAAAGAAAAGCTGMGAACAAGGAAGAATCCTGTGGTTTTTTTTCAAGATTTCAGATTTGAAATATATGGGTAACAGCTAATTCTCTGGCAATTCCTCTTAATGATGAAAAGAGGATAATTTAAAAAGAGAAAATGGTCTAGAATATTTATTTTTAATAATTATTTTAGCATAAAGTCTAACAATATTAAAAGAAAATAATCACTTTTATTTTGAAATGTATTTCTTTCTAAATAACAAAAATATGTGTATACATGGGTCTAGGAACCCAGCACATAATTAGTGGCACAGCAAAATCCCATCAACACTAAGGCARTCGTTGAAGCAGGCGCGCTGCCAGCCATCCGCCTCCAGGGAAGCTCCTTTCCACCCCTTCATGATCCTGGTAAGGGTGCCCTCAACACTTTCTGAAAATCTCTGCCAAATATATCTCCTCCAGTGCTCTTAGCAGGTCACGAAATGCAGACTCTTTCAGAGAGAGGACAGGTTGCTCCCGAAATCCTCTCCAAACATGACCTGCCCCCTCACTCTCACAAGAAGAGCATCTTGATGAGGTACCTCAGCTACTCACAGATGCGACTGTAAGGAATGGGTGGAGAAGGTGCCCCACAAACAGGCAGTTGAGAACTGCACAGATCATCAGCTATAACACAATTTTCCCCTGGAAAGGSATAGATCATTAAAGTAAGTCACTGAACACTAGTGCTGTATTTTCCCGGCACGATTCCTACCAAGCAAGCTGCTGCATGTCTTTGTCAGCCAGTGTCTCATAGGGATTTTGGTGCTGTCTCCATTGCAGTTGACTCATCTTTGGGCAGCACTTGGTGGATAGGTAGCCTGCACTTGCAGAGAGCATTGCAAGCAATCTGGCTGTTAAGCCATGGCATGTATTCATGAAGGGAGTGTATTGCCATGGATATGTCAGATCACAGAATGGTTGAGGTTGGAAGGCACCTCTGGAGATCATCTAGTCCAGCCCCCCTGCTCCAGCAGGGACACCCAGAGCACGGGGCACAGGGCGGCATCCAGGCGGGTTGGGAAGATCTCCAGAGAAGGAGACTCCACAGCCTCCCTGGGCAGCCTGTGCCAGGGCTCTGGCACCCTCACAGGAAAGAAGTTCTTCCTCACATGGAGATGGAACTGCCTGTGTTTCAACTTGTATCCATTACCCCTTGTGCTGTCACTGGCCACCAMTGAGAAGAGATTCATTACATAGACTTCCCAGGCATTCAGGGGTCATCATTAAAATGATGGCATTCGCCAGTCCTTAGTCCTAAGAGATTTGGGATACTCTCCAGCTCACTGAGCCTCTCTCATGCCAAGACACACGCTTTGGAAGGAAAAAATGGTTGTTCAGGGAAGGAAATGCTTTGGCTCAGGCTTGTCTCTCCTTTCTGGATTCTTAGGGAACAAGGGACTATGGTGTAGAACATTTAAGAGTGGGACTGCCCTTTGCTCGCAGGTGGCCTTGAAGTGGCTTGATCTCTATATTTAAAAGATTCATTTGAAAAGCATCAGTTAATTAATGCTAAGAAGTCATGTTGAAGATTGTAGATTATAGTCATCTTTTTTCTTACATACAATGCTGTTTTTAATTGGTAAATGTCCAAATGCAAATCAGGTTTAATTAAAACGAAGAAGTTCATTATCTTGTTACATCACAACACGGTGCAGGCTCTTCAAAATTGTTTCCTTTGGTTGTTGGGAGTCATGGTAAAAGGAAGTCATGACATGACATGTGGTACTAGTGGGAAGGTTGTTTATCATATTCACAAGAGCTTCTGTGTGGAATTTTGTATTTGATTCTGTCTGCTGAGTAGATCTGAATTGCTCTGGCTAGGTTCTAGAGGAAGACCTATGTTTAAGGAATAAATAATGACAAGACAAGTCACAGAAGACACCTAGGAAGGAAAGAACTAAATTCTAGGCACGTATCTGTAAACTCCAGCCTGCTTTTTTGGCCCCAGGTCCCATTTGTCACAAGACGTTACCCACTGTTCTTGTCTAACTGTTTCCAAGTGTTCTGAAAGTGTGAATGTAACTGATTTTTAGGATGTTTCCTTCAATATACCTTCTTTGTGAAGAATCCAGTTTGGTTTTAATGAACACTGGAATTTCAGACAGCTATTAGCACTATGCTGTTTTGAAAATAACAAAGAGACCTTTTTAGGACGTTTTATTAGACTAAAAGGACTTGAAACTAGGTGTGAGTTAGTAATAACATGCAGAGTGTCATGTGTCATGTGATTGTATCACATGCAGTTTTGTCCTTACTCTTCTAAAATGAAGTATATCTGTATTTTCATCTACACAGCTTGCTCACCTCAAATACTGTGGTGCATGAAATCAAATTCTGCAATAACTTGCACCTGTAATTGTACCAATAGTAGGGATGGAAGAGCCTTGGGATGGAAGGAGCAGGCACAAGAACAAATGGCTCGAAGGGACAAGAAGGAACAGAAAGAAGGCTTCCTAAAGAAAAACAACTTCTTCTTTCTGTAATCATACGATTTATACTATTACTGGAAGCAATTTCTTCTTTAAGGTAGCTTGTGGATTTTGAAATGTAAGATAGAACCAGTCATTTTCATCATGCTATTTGATTGCGTTTTAGGCTCTCTTCCTGGCACCCAAAAGATGTTTGGGACCCATTGTCAGCTGTTATCTTTTGCATATCTGTAAAGGTTAAAAAATAATTGTTTTCTTATACATTTATGTGCCACTTTATATGTCCTAGTGCTGGGAGAAAAGTTGACCTGGGAGTTGACATGCTTTTGGACATTCAAAGTTCATGTTAAAGAGAGCTCTTGTACGGGAGGACCTTCAGCTTGTCCTCGGATGATCTCAGGTGGCAAAGAAATATGAGGGAATATTTGAGGTGAGCAAGTTATGTAGATGACAATACAGATACACTTTGTTTTAGAAGAGTAAAGACAAAATTGTGTGGGATACAATCACACGAGACATGACACTCTGCACATTATTACTAACTCATACCTAGTTTCAAGTCCTTCTTTCTCTGATAAAGCATCCTAAAAGATCTCTTCATTATTTTCAACACAGCAAACCTCTAATAGCTGAGTGAAATTCCAGTGTTTATTAAAACCAGAGTTAGGCTGATACCAAGGATTTAGCTGTTCTTTAATGTCTTTCCTTAAATCATAAAAGTTTGGCAGCAAGGAGGATCTGCTTCCTTTTCCTTTTCCTTTTCCTTTTCCTTTTCCTTTTCCTTTTCCTTTTCCTTTTCCTTTTCCTTTTCCTCTTTCTCTTTCTCTTTCTCTTTCTCTTTCTCTTTCTCTTTCTCTTTCTCTTTCTCTTTTTTCTGTAGAGGTATTTTTCAGTTGCCTTCTTTTTCTACCAGTGCCTTTTTTTTTTTAAAGTGTGTTGTTCTGTGTTTATAATTGAGATTATTTAAGAATATACCATATACAGTACTTGCTTTACTATATGTAGAACTTGCTTTAAGAACGAGGCGCAGATTTCTCAGGTTTTAAGGCTGTGTAGGATCAGCTGCTTTTTTTAATTTGTCTTTGGATTTTTGTAGGAAGTGCAAACTTCCATCAGCAAAGGCATTTTATGGTTAGTGTGGATATCACAAACTGGGATTAGATGTTCTTTGTAGAGTTTTTTTTCTCTTTAAGTGCACCCTGAGTCTTATGTTTACCAGCTTTTATGCTGATATACTCTCATTTCCAGAGGAGCTGCACATCTAGTGTAATACTGATAAATCTGGCTTATTGCCTTGGCTTTTAGTTCTGACATGGGATGGTGATGGTCATGCTGTGATCTGAATGTTCTCTGAGCATTGCAGCAAGTTGAGGGGGAGCGAGAGCAAGGCTGGCTGAATGGATGTGGAAGGACTCAGGGCATGAACAGTTTTCTGTCTTCTTTTGCTTCTTTAGTTTGTCTTTGATTCTAAAAATTATCTAAAGGAAAGATTTAAAAGCAAACAGACCACATTCCTCCTTTGGAAGATTGACACCTGGGCTGTCAGTTTTCATTTATGTTACAAAGAAAATACCCCAAGGAAATCTGAAGTGGACATAGCCCCCAAAACACCACGGTGTTTTCTTGTCTCACAACCAGTCTTCACTCTAAAAGCACTGGAGCTAGAAATATTCCCTAGGGAAGGTACTAAGCTATGTACTATGTTGATAGCAGGCTGTGCTCAGAGCAAGCACTCAGCGTGYGTGTTAGGATCAGTGCGGGAGCTGCAGGGCAGCGTTCCCAGGGCAGGGAATTCTGCGGCTCCCRGGAGCAGCGCGGTGTGATGCCGGCACTGCAGGGAGTCCATGTGTGCTGCCTGCCCTGCCYGGCCTCCTCCGGGCAGCCATGCTGCCTACGGACACAGCACCGACCTGGACCGCAGCCCCCGAGTCCTGTACGCACGTGCYGGAGAGGCTCGAGGCAGCCCCTGCCTTTGTGCTCTGCTAAGGTGACAAAACAGCCTGTAACAGCCTGAGTGTTTCCTGGAAAAATGAAAAATAGTGAGGACAAAAATAGCATAAAAGCTGGTGAGCAATCTGACCGTGCTTTGAATGTTCCTGCCAAAGATCGGGTCTAGAAGGTTCCTGGCTTGTGGTCCTTGTTCTGCAAGTACTGACAGCTCCGGTTCGTGATATTTTATGTGCCCAAATCAGTTTAATAGGTGAGAAGAAAGTGTCCTTGGATAACAAGGTAAATGGGAATTTCATTATGAGGATGTGGCTAATCTTCCACACATCAAAATTATAAATAAGAATCCTGAAAAAAAAAGAGCATAAAAACAACTGAGCCTCTTTTGTAATCAGCTGGTAATTATCTACTTTATTCCCCACACAGACAGCGCTTGCTATTTAGAGTATCTTTTAAAAAATGATTTCGTAGTAACTCACCAGTGTTTCTCATACTGAGCCTTTTTCATAACTGTCTTATTGATTGTACTTACAGATCCCTTACCATTTTCCTAAGACTTTACCAGAACTGCTGTCACAGTCATTGCCAAAGGGTAAACGTAAAACTGCTGTTATGCTGTTGATTCATGGATTGGATTTTGAGTAGCAGTTTAAAGGAGGACATAGTTGCAGGAAGCATTTTAGAATGTGCCTTTCCTTTTTTGCCTTTTTCCTTCTAAGGTCTTGGGAACTGCACTTCCTAGGAAACTGACAAAAATCTTACCACTGTGCTAAATATGGCCATTAAAAGAGTGATTTGATGCTTTTGTGATCTCAAAAAACACACCAACATCCTCTGAGTTTTTAGTTGTGCTCTGGTCAAAATACAAAAAAATATGTGAGTGTGTTAGGCTTGGGAATAAATAGGAGAAAGCATGAAAAAATGAGTGGAGAGTTACAAGGAAGAAATGTGAGCATGAAGTAAAGGAGGAGGCTTAACGGAATACAGAGCTTGTGTGAATATGTTTGTATGCAGGTTTCAATTGCTGCAGTGTTTAAAGTGTTAATTAAAAACTGTTTATTTTTAGTCACAGATTATCAGTTTCACCTGTACTAATGTATCGTCCAACATGAGGAAAGGCATCCAAAGTTGTCCTTTATTTTTTTTTGCTTTCTTAACCACTTTTGTTTAGTTTAAATAAAAAAATGTTGTTTAACTGCAGCACCTCAGCTGTGAGCAGCAGTTCCAGACCTTGATGCTATTGCTTTATGGGCTGTACAAACACAGACCAGAGGCSTAGGTAGGATTTTAAATATTAGACAGGGGTGCTCGGGTAGGTGYGTGCAGACAGGAGAGCACGAGGGCAGGTTGATTGCAGAGTCATTGGCAGGAATAGCCTGTAGGCTGCTCGAAAGAAGTTGGGCAGGTTGTGTTTGCATTTAGAGAGAAAAAAGAGACTGCAAAGGACATTTGCATGAGCAGTGTTTGGATGTGAAGCAGCAGCCCTTATAGTGGAAAGGGCAGTAGAGAGGAAGCTTATGGGTATCTCCCATAGTCTTTAAACCCACTGCTGCCGAATAATTAAAGCCCAGTGTTGTATTCACACTGCAGGCATCAGTGCACCTTGTGATCTKTGGTGGTGAACAACTCTGAAACTTTAAGGATTTCATGAATAAATGGATCCCATGCACGCCCTGTGCTCTCTTCTCGGCCGACTTTGGGAGGGTGCAGCTTGTCCATCTCTTTGTATCTGCTGAGACTTTGGGATCCATGCACTGTATCTGTGAAAAAGTCAATAGTAGATGTAGSCTGCACTCTGCCCTTGCCCTGATGTGCATCCAGGGTCCGTTCCTGCACCACATAAACGGGAGCTTGGAGACAGTGCCTTGTAGACAGGGCAGCCTTTCCTTGCAGCACCATGTGCCAGCCTAAGCCCAGGAGTGAGCCCCTGCCTGGCTCCGGGGTACGTAATTGCTCACATAAAGAGTACTGGCAAATCCATAGTCATCACAGAAATATATAATAAAAGGACTCATTTTATGATTTCAGTAARGAACAGTAGCATCTCCTGGCTACTTAACATCTCCTGTTTGATCCACTGGGCTTTAGCCCAGCATAGTCTAATAAATGGAAATGTCACCATTACATTAAATGGCTGCAAGTTGAATCCATCAAGATTACTTTGGGTTTAAATTCCAGCAGTAGCCTTCTTGGCATATTGGTATAAGTTTTCTGCCAGTTTTGTCAAGTTTCTCGTAATTATTTGAGTTGCATGCCACTATATACATATTGTAAACTTATTAATGTCARTCACTTATATAGAGAGTTTTTTAAAGAAACTAAGGCCCTGTTAATTAGTAATTACCACAGCAGCCCAGCACAGAGAGAATATGTTTTAGGCAGATTACAAAACTGTTCAAAAGTTCATTAAAAGATGGTTGACTCTCCTATTTTTTTCTCTCCAAGGAGGTTTCATCGTTATAGAAAACAAAAGTTAACTTCAGGATGCTCAAAAGGAAACAAAGTTCAAGGGTGGAAGCCCAGCCAGTTACAGATTTTGGTCCTGATGAATCTTTGTCAGACAATGCAGATATTCTGTGGATTAACAAACCAGTAGGTATCGCTTTCAGCAGTTAYCAGTTACAAGTTAAATGTGAATTTTACTGTTGAAATAAGAGTTCTAAGAAAGATTCTAGAATAAAAAAAAAATTAGAAAAAGGTATTGAGTTATGGTTGCTAATTTGCCAGTTTGCTTTTGCAAAAAATCCARATCTAAATAAAAAAGTTTGGTTGTTGCAAAGTGATAGAAATGGCCAGGCAGCGTTTGCCACATAAGCTCATCTATAGACTTTTTTTTTCTAATCGCACATCCTTTCAGTGTCTCTGATTGCTGTCGTGTTTATTGAAATGACAAATCAAGTTTGTAAAAGGAGCTTTTGAAAAGTAGGCTAAAAGTAGCATCTTATTGTGAAAGTGGTCATCAGTATTTAGAAGCTATAATTTTCTAATCTCTTCCCTTACGTCATCTTTGAATATATAAAGTATATTTTGGCTGCTGCTTTTCCAGTTCAGCTCATTTTTTCTAGTATTCTTTGGCCTACCATGTGACCTAACTAATAAATTGGAATGAAAATGTCTTGTAACTTAAAACCAGTGAAGTTGAGAGTGAAATTATTAATCGAAAAGGCAGTATTAAGAAAATACCATTACTATGTAAATATGGCAGTTATTTATTTATTCAGCAGTCAGTGTGCATCCAGGATTCCTGTGTTTTGAAGAATTCATACTATTGAAGAACAAGCATTTTAACACTTCTCTTAAAACAGAGTGGAAAGGTTTATTTTATGAAAGCAAAATGTCAAATCTACTAAAATGAATTAATAGATGCTATTGGCCTTGCATTCGTTTAATGAAACTATCATCTCACTGGCAGTATGGGTGACAGACCTCTCTTCTGKATTTTAGCAGCTAAATCTTTTCCAAGACAATGTCCTTACATTAATGTTTCACACTAACTTATTTTAAAAATAATGTTTGTATTGACAGCTTCAATAAGCTCAAAATGTCATTGCAGAAATTTATCATGGGAGTAGGTTATTTACATATGTTTCTCAGTACACTGTTTTTAAATGGAATCATTTTGCTCCTTGTCATGTTGATGGGTTAGTTGTATGTTGCTCAGCATATGTAATATTGACATTTTAATATGGCAAGAGGTTTTTGTATTAGCAGCTCTTTGCTCTTGGTCCTATTTTTTTTCATTTTAACCAAGAGGTTACTCTGGGCGGACTGAAGGGACTTAAAAGGTCTTTCATCCATGCCCTGCACTTTCAAATTACTAATTTGGCCTCAGAGTGTACSGACGCTAGAGCTGTTCAGTCCAGGTCAAATATCATTACATTTAGACAACTGTTTAATAAACCAAAATTAGATGAGTGCTTTTACAGTTTATTGATATCAGAAACTGTTTTTGAACATCAAATCAAAGTGGTGATGTCTCTTTTTTTTTTCAGTGGGTACACTCCTTACTACGAATTTGTGCCATCATCAGTGTGATTTCTGTTTGTATGAACACTCCAAAGACCTTTGAGCATTATCCTCCTCTCCAATATGTGACATTTGCTCTTGATACTCTACTGATGTTTCTTTACACTGCAGAGATGATAGCAAAAATGCATATCCGTGGCATAGTTAAGGTAAGCATTTAAAAAATATTTTTCACAGTTTTAAGAAAATGGATCCAAATATATGCTAGTGGCATTTGATTATTTTAACTTCTCAGCTTTGTTTGCTATATTTTTTAACTGCAGTCAACAGTGTGGCATAAACAAAAAGGGCAAATTGACAAAGATGCAGATTTGCTGCATATCTAATTCAAAAACTGTAATAYCAACATGCCTAATAGTGGTTTCCTACTAAGCAGTACATAGTTTCATTGTATTGGTATGTAGAAGAAGAAGCAATATGAGCCACATGTATAGAAGTAAGATATTTTGTAAATATCTAGAAATCATATTTGTATTTAGAACTTTGATTTTCATTTTGTAAGACTGGATGCTCTCATCACAGTGTTACTTGATTTAAATAAGAAGATAGGTCTTATTGTGAGCAGAATGAGAAATAAATTTTTCATACTCTAYTAATTCATTTTCTTAATATAATACATGTGGGTAAACAAATGCTTCTGTTATCAAATGCGTACGGCTGTTGCTGGACTAATTTTGTTTGTATAAGTAAATATGGTATTGGACAACGTAAAAGAGCAGGATTTTCAGTAACATCATTTCTGTGGCACTGTTTTACTCATTKTTTCCAGTCTTCAGTAAAAATACACAAGTTAAGTTTGTACATCGAAAATCCATCTGTGCAGCTTGTTAACAGCTTAATTATGTCCCTACTGCACAGAAGAGTGAATCAGTATGTTATGTCCTTGACTGCTGAAAGGTCTGATGACCCTTGAAACATCTCAAGCTGTTCTGAGCTCCTCACTGGGTTCTGACCTTACCTTTGGAGACTGCATTTTTGTTCACTGCCAAACTAAACTCTGATGTCATCAAACCTAATGTATACGAGCTGCAAAAGTTAGTGTTTCCTTAATATTAGGAGGTTACCAAAATAAGAAGATTCTGTGCAAGTCTTAGAGTAGGACCAAAGTAATCCTTTGCGAAGTAGTGTTTCTGGCTACTACATGTACTCTCTTGTTCAGCAAGTCCCATTAAGAAGGTGAAGGAGAGGCCACCGCATCGTGAATGGGGAATTAGGAGCCTTCAGGTACGTTTAGACAGTGAGAGGAAGGAACAACATGCCATTATAGCCAGTACAGCCTTACACAAAAATGATCTTGTGGCCAGAAGGAGAGACACAGTGTGGCTTTTTGTCCAAAGCTTGGTTTCTCAGCTGTTGTCTATAGAAAGATCAAATTCATTCACAGTCAGCAGCTGGGGCYATGAGCAATACATTGCTGTATTTTCTAACATCTTTCATTGGATAATGTAAGGTTTGTGTTTTTTTGTGGATATGAACTGATCTTTGAGGCATGTCGAATAAGAGTCTGTCCTCAGAGAGGAAGAAACTAGAGTTTCTCCCACTGCCTTCGTTCACATTATACATGTATAGATCAGAGTATGGGTTACTTTATTTGCACCCCAACATTTTATTCTTTCCATATTGGATATGATAAAATAGATTAGACATGTTGAAGTAGAAAATGGTTGCATTTATTATTATTTGAACAAGAGAGGGTTAATGTTTGTATTAATCAATGTAGTTACACTCAAGTTGATTGGCTTTGTTGACACTATTTATGGAGTCATACAATAATTTAGGCTGGAAAGGACTTCCAGAGGTGATCTAGTCCAACCCTCAGCCCAGCACAGGTCCAGGGATTTGTCCAGTTGAGTTTCAAATTCCTCCAGTGATGAAGGAGACTCCTCAACCCATCTGTCAACCTGTCCAGTTTTTCACCAATTTCATATACAAAACTTTTTTCCTAGTATTCAAATGCATGTTAAATATTCAATAATATTCAAATTCCATGTTCTGGTTGGTTTCCTTTGCCTCTCTTCCAACTGTTTTGCACCTCTGAGAGTGTGACCCATCTTTTTTATTTTTTTCCAATCAAGTAGTCATGGATAGCAATAAGGAGACTTCCACTTCTGAAGACTGAACAGCCTCGTGTCTCTCACCCTCTCATATGCCATGTACTYCTGTCCTCAGACCATTCTGAGGCAAGGCGTTGTTTAGAGGTCTAATAACTTGTGTTAAAGACTTTTGCATATGTAATGCTTTTGTTTAAAAAAAAAAAAAGTTGTTTATGAACTGTTGTCCTAGTTTAAGCATATTGGACACTTTGGATCAGTGAATGTGTAGCTCTATGCTTGTTCTGAACTTTACGTAAAGTCTTAACCAAACTTACAAATAAATCAGTATTTCTGTAAAAGCCTACGAGTTTGAAACACTAATAAACTTTTTGAACCTTGATTAATGAAAAATTTAATTCAGACAGAAATCTAATTTATGCAGAAGGTAGGCACCATCCATTTAAGTCCCAGTTAATAACAGTATAACTGACCTAAGGTTTTTGAAAATGTTAAGTCATCGCTAATTAACACCTTCTGAGGACAAATTAGAAATTTACTTCGCCTTGTTCCCCAGGTTTATAGGAAATAAAAGCAGTTTCTCAAATACTACCCTTTTGTCTAGAAAGCATTGAAAGATGCCGTTGGATGGTATTCATAGCATGATGTGCAGTACTACATGCATTTGTTGTTTGTCATAGTTTTGAACTAGTGTTTATTGTCTTCACCCTTGAAATTCATCTCTGAAAAATGAAATAACAGGCTATAATTTTATACTGATTGAGGTCTTTTTAGATATAAAAGTACAAGACAAACAACTTAATGTTTGCTGTCTATATTGTATAAAATAAGATTTGTAGTGTTTTGTGGAGCACTATATTAGACAGAGGGTCAGATCAAATGAGTTTGTTTCTTACCATATATTTTTGATTTCTCCATTCAGAGCTCTGCCCTTCCTCTAACTGAATAGTTTGATGACATTAGAAATTAGCTGTTGGTTATTTCATCAAGTAAGCTTTTTGGGTACTCATAAGAGAAACTATGWATGGTTTACTCTCTAGATTTACGAATAGCCTATTATGTTTTTATAAGCTAAGTATTTTTAATATGGATTTCAGTCATGAAATCTGCTGTAATTAGTACAGCAATATTTTAATATGAAAGTTTATTTTAAAAAATATTATCTTCTGACTTATGCAAGTTTCTATGTTTTTCTATAACCTTTCTACATAAATTGCACATTTTAATGATTTCACTGAATTGCAAATTCTCTTCTCTGAGTAGAGCGTGATGTGACTTAGCCACATCAGTGCTTTATAATAGCTTATGAAGCATCTTTGCARATGCCTACTAAATTGTGTTACAGACGTGTCTTAAAAAGATTTAATGTTTTAGAAATTAAAAACTGTGATCTCTTAGTAAATCCCTGAAAGCGTTAAAAAAGTCAGTGTAAATGTCACCAGCTTTCTTTACATTAAAAAAAGAAGCTGTGAACAAAACATGGCCATTTCCTTAAAATGGTGGAAGAGGTTCTTTTGGGGATCTCAGAGTCTCTTCAGCATGWACTCGATTTGAGATCTACAGGCCAATTTATCATGTCTGACTTCTGCTTCYAGTTACCACACAGTGCTTGGGGTTGTTTTGCTTAGGTAATCACAAAATTCCATATCTTCCTTAGCTTTTTTTTACTTCCAGCTAACATATTAGGAGATGAAATAATGTATAGAGAACTATTCCAGGTAAACTGATTTGGTTGCARTTGCCACACTGGCTTTTTAAATAACTAAGCACAAAAATATGCCAAAGTCCAAGAAACCCAGAAGAAAATATGTGCTTTTTGCAGAGGAATTCACATCCACAACAAGAAAAAGGAACCAAGAAACAGATGGCTAAGCTGAAAATTCTGCCTTAAGGGAATAAGAGATGAATAGAGATGGTCTTACACCCTGGGCAGTGTAAGGGATTATGGAGTCATCTTCGCTATACCCCATCCTCATTGCAGCTTCTAATCACAGTTGATGATGGTTTTACAAAATCAACATTGAAGTCATGTTGTAAAACTGAGGTATTCCAGAAGAGAGTAAGACTTGAGAATAAAAGGTGTGAGAGTTCCCTTTCCTGTCCCTTAAAACAGCCTAATAGACACCAGTTTTAGTACGATCGGACTGAAATTTAGAAAAAAAAATATATTTCAGAAATACTACACCGAATTTAATAGAAATGTCTTTCTTCACTGTGTAGTTGTGACATATTTTGGATAACAAAGGGATTATAGAATGTCAAAAGTAATGGTCCGTGACATTTCCCCTGTTGTTAAATCAACTGCATCTTAGGGTTCACGGCGACATTTTTGTATTAACTAAGAAAGTTGTGAGTGGCTTTGTTGGATTTTGTTTTCAGTAGCACTGAACACTATCCACCGCCTTCAGTACTCTTGCAAGAGCTGAAGGTAATCAGTTCACCGAATCACAGGCTTACAGAATCAAAGAGGTTGGAAGGGGCCTCTAGAGATCATCCAGTCCAACCCCCCTTCTCCAGCAGGGACACCCAGAGCACGGGGCACAGGGTCACATCCAGGCAGGTTTTGAAGATCTCCAGAGCAGGAGACTCCACAGCCTCCCTGGGCAGCCTGTTCCCTGTTCTCATGCGAGGACTGGAACAAAGCTTAATCTTCTGGCAACTCTGTCACAGACAGATTGGAGTTTTTCCTTTATTTCAGTTAAATGCTAAAGGCCAGAATCCTTAGTTAGCTAAAGTCAGTGCCCTTCAGCAGGTCGGGTGCTCCCAGGCAGTGTTACACCTGTGCCCATAGCACATTTTCACTGTTATTTTTCTGATAGATGCTATAGCTGCCCAAGAGGAAGGAATCAAGGGCAGAGCAGCCTGGGACCCAACTTGAGCCACGTGGACTTGACCTTCATTACATCCAGTACTCAGCAGCGACAGGGACCCTTCCCTTGTAGCACAAGCCACAGGAGCTGGAGCAGGGCTTTTCACATTGCAGTATCATACACTGGCTGCCATGGATTAAACTGGGAATTGGCCATTGCTTGCAGCAGCAGCTAATGTCCYCTCACCTACTCGATCGCTTTTTGAGTCATCTTCGCTTGCATGTAATCATTTTTTGTTTCTTGGCTTTAGGGCTTAAATAAGAACGATTCTGCAACCCTATTTGAGGGTCTGCAGGTTCGTTGTCCAAGCCTGAGCTGGCTGGCTTGGACAACTAATTTGCCAGTTTGTCTGACTAATTCATCTGAGCTATTTCTCGCTATTGACTCCAGAGCAAGCTCCCAGGAACCAGGCTGGATGGTGACATCTAACCTTTTGATATCTCGCAGCGAGCAACTCTGTATTTCTAGGTTTGTTGTCATTGGTCAGTAGACACTACAAAAAGTGTACAGACCTCTGCATGCCAACTTGTTGGACTCTTATGGTATTAATTATGGTTAGTTTATGCTTAAATTAGTTTCTACCATTATGATGCTAATTCAGAATTATTTTCTTGAGCTATGGACTACAGAATTTACTAGTTTTGGTTCTGGCCTTGTTTTCACCTTTAATATTAATTAAATGAGTGCTATTAATTAATAGCATCTTTAATGTTAATTTTTCTGACGTCAGCTGCTTCAGCAAGAATGGAGAAATTGGAAAATGAGTCTATTCCTTTTGTTAAATGGTAGAAGCATCAACTGAATTGCAGTGAAACACTGTCTGTTTGCTCACTAATTTTTTGTAACTTTGTCAAGTCAATTTTTGCTGCATTTCAAATGGAAGACAGAAGGAGGAAATCTTAAAATTATTGCAATCTGGTGTTCCACATTTACAATACAAAATAGCCCATGGCATAGAAAAAAAATGAGTTAAGGATGAAGATGCTGTGTCATTTTAAAAGGTCAGGTAGTAAAATAGGGAATGTGGCTTCTGTCAGCCCCTGTCAACATGCTCAGACAGCCTTTGATGTTTGATGGTGAAAACACAGTCTCAGGATGTATTTGGACGCTCTAAAACAAGTTACAAATGTGAGTAAGAACCTCAGCCTGGGAGGTACAGAAACAGCCAGCAGAATCAGTAGCATGGGTTAGATGATGATGAGATGCTCTGATTAAGGTGGGAGTAACTAYGGGGAGGGGCAGAAAGGGAGAGAAAACCACTTAGCTTTAGCAGTAGAAAAGGCCATAAAGCAAACATGAAGCAAAGATTTAGTCAGCTCAAGATTTGAGTTTTACATTTGACTCTGCTTCTTGCAGTTATAAGGTGAAATAAGTTTGTGAAAAAATATTTTACATGTCTGTATTAAAAAAATGTGGTTTTGTACTGCATGTAATCCTGTTGGAAACCTGATGTAGATCCCATGCTCTGCTGCCTTGTGAAAAAGGGTGTTAYACAAATGCTATTAATCTTAGTTTAAAAATGCTGAAATATTTGGTTTAAATATCTGTGACTGACAGTCTTTAACTATTTCATAACCAGTAATAGTAGTCGCCCTTATTGGAATAAGGCATTGAATCTATAAAAGCTGATTCTGTCTCACCTTTCCCCCCCCACTATTTTTGTCTTGTGCTGCTTTACGAAGCTTTTGTGCCCGTAAACTGCAAGGACATTAGTTTAAACCACCCTGGCATCATGTTGCTGCTGAGATGCTGTGATGCTGTTTGCAGTCACAGGAAATTAAAAAATTAGAACTGATTATGCTGAGGAAAACAATGTATGAAGTTGCCCGCAGCAGCTGTGCTGTTTGCTCAGGATCCCTGCCTGTGGGCCGGGGAAGGTTAGAGACGGCCGCAGCGGAGTGTCTCTGTGGCTACTTGTACCTGTTTTGGTTGAGTGTTTATTGCAGGAAAGTAATGACTCATATTGCACAGTGGGGCTTTTTGCACCATTTTTGCATTTGAGGCGTAGGGAAAATCAAAGGCACTTAAATTACTTAGTGAACTTACATAAGCAGTATGTCTAACGTGGAGAAAGATAATTTCTCTAGCCACTGGATGGGTCATAGAAATCATTAAGGAGAAAATTATGGATTAAAGCGTGTGTCCATATAATATACAGTGATTTACCATGGTGACYGTAGTTTAACCTTGAAGTAACTGAGAAAAAATAAACAACATGCTGACTTTCATAAATGTATCCAGAAATGTGCTGTTTCAATAGTCATACCAATCAGCTTAAGAAAACTGTGCTTTTCAGTATTTTTTTTTTTTGCCATTTCTGATAGCAAGGATTACTATTTTTCTACATAAAAGCACTAATCATCAAGGGCCATTGTTAATGTGTCACTTCATGTTAGGGCAGATTGTCACATTTACAGGGATACCAGTGAAATAAACATGTTGGATAACAATTTATCTATTTAGGTAGAAAGAAAGGGACCTTCATCTGGAGTGTGCTGTGCTGTGTTGAAATTTATATTTTCAGAGAAGCCTACTGTAATTAAACAAGATCAATTTTCAGGTATTTTATTTTATTTTATTTTATTTTATTTTATTTTATTTTATTTTATTTTATGCCTCTATTGTGTTCAATTTGAGAGAATGAAACAAGACATCAAAAAGAAAAATCTTAATGAGATCCAAATCTCTGTGGAAATGAATAAGAACATTTCTATGCAGCTATATTTTCATGGAGATCGTGAAATGTGTGTGAGGCTTTTAGGATAGCCACCTGAAGGATAAATTTCATTTCAGAACGTTTTTTTCTCTACAACTAATAAGAGTTTTGAAAATATTGCTTTCTCATGACTGTGTTAAGTTTGTTGTTCCCATAAACTTTTACTTTTTGCAATATAAAATCACTAGTTTTTAATAATGATAATTATCAAAACATTTAAAAAAAAAAAACCTTTTTCAATGTTGCTTCTTTCTCATCTATTCCAAGCCCTGTCACTGTGGCGTTTTTTATTCTATTGAAGGAGAGCTGTGAATGAAGATTATAAATAYGAGTTCTGTCATGTTAGATGTGCCTATTTGCCTGTCAAATCTCCTTAGTCAACCTCCAGGCAATACCCAGTGCTTCAGCATGTGAAGTTTTTCACCTTGAAATTTGGATGCTACCCAGCCCCAGCATTCACAGCAAACCTCAGAGCTGGGGGAGAGCAGAATCCTGCTGCCTGGAGCAACTGCCCTGTTGTCAAACATTTCGGAGAGCCCCGTAKCATTTAGCACACATGGTCTTCTGTGGGCTTTACAGCACTACCAAATATAAGCAAATGTCCACGCACAGGGAACTAYGTGTAGGATTGAAGTCCATCTTGAGGAGACTGTCATAGACATACAGAGCATCAGAAATTCTGGGTTGCAGAGGACCTCTGGAGATTGTCTAGTCTTTCTTAGTAGAAAGCAGGGTCTTAAATTAGGTTATCCAGGGCTGTATCAAGCTGAGCCTTGAATACTTCCTACGCGGAAGGTGCTACCACTGCTCTGAGCAACCTATTCCAATGTGTACTTGTTCTCACAGCGAATATTTTTTTTCCTCTATACTTCCTACAAACAGTGAATGCTGTTGCTTGTCATAACACCTCCTAGCTCTACTTTAACTCTTTTCAGGGAAGAGAGATTTATTAATCAACCATCTTCAGATTTGCTGAAACTTTAAAGCATCCCAGAGAGACGCATGAGCTGCTAAGGTGGTACTGCTGGTTCTGGCTGCAACTGGATGATGAACAGATGGAGAAGGAARCAGAATTCAACCTTTCCGTGTAGTAACTCATAAAATCTCTCTGCAGGGCTTGTTGGCACTCCACAGCAGTGGTAGGATTGTTTATGGACAAGCAGCAGGGTGATGCACCCGTGAAGTTCCCTCTGCCCCACATGTCCTGCTGGGGACATCCCTGCTCTTAGGCTTTGCTAAGAAGGCCCTGTCACCTGCCCTCCCTCCACTGACACTGCAGGAGGGCAGTGGCTGGTAGCTCTGAATAAGAAACAAGCTGCATTGCTTGCCCCTYGGCTCAATTGAGGTGCCCTACACTGATACTGCTAATGTGGGAGGTACTGACCACATTCCTTTAAATTCTTATGGGGAAATAGCTGTTGTCTTTTAATGTTTTCTGTGTTTGAGGGACAGAATGCTGTGTAAAGTGCTTCCATGTTTCCCATTTTTAAGTTCACCTTAACAGTTCTGTTTTAAAGACCATTTTAAAACTCCTGTCTCATTTTTTCCCCATTATTTTACAGCGAGCACTCTTGCAGGATGTTTAGGAAATATAAAGGTTCTTGYTTCTCTGGAAGGGTTGATTCTTAGTTCACAAAAGGGATTATTTCTTTCTTTGGAAGTTTTCCTAAAACTCTTTAACAGCAAAGGTGTCTGAATCAAATGAAATGGAATTGCCTTCATTTCATTCTATTTCTTTGACCATCCCAATAAGAATTCTATTTCTGACCTCTTACAGTCTTTTTTTCTTTTTTTTTTTTTTTTTGATACCGTCAGTAACAGCAAGTGACATGGAGAATACTGAAATACAAAAGCCTCCTATTGCAATGAACTTAATTTTGTAAATTAACAAAAATGGAGTGTGCTTTAAAAATAATAAGACCATTCTTTCATGAATGAGCTAGCCTTACTTCGTTGTTTATAATTTTATGATAATAATAATATAGATATGATAATAATGATAATATTTTAGGGTTACAAACGATGAGGTAATGATTATTTAGTGATTACTTCTCATTTGTGATGACAGGCTGGAATTGTTTATGCAGTGCATTTTTATATGCAATTGCCCTCTGAATCAAAGGGCAACAAGAGCTCCATTTCGTTTGGTGTATTACAAGTAGAGTAGCTTTGTTTTGTGTGTAACCTCAAGCCACTTTTCCAAGATTYTTCTGGTATAACACGCTAGATTACTATAATATTGCATTACATGCTATGATGAAGGTAAATAATGCACTGTTATGGGTTTTTTAGAAGCATCTGATSATGGAGCAGTTCCGTACCATGTACAAATAGTTATATATTGAGCTTGTATGTTAACTCAATGATGATAAAATAATATTACATCCACTGGAGCCTTCCTAGTTAAGCTTCTCACAGCAATTCTAGCTCTGTTGGCTGCTATGGACAAATTGCTGTTACGTGAATAAATTTTAAATATGGCCCTTTACTGTGAATGAAGACGTTTTTATGGGACACATTGCAAGGGTATACATAAATGAAAAGTTGTAGTTCCCATCATACTGTTCCTTCCTTATCCCAAGTACAGATACTGTGCATGTGCACATGTGTGTATATCTACATGTATATCTCTAGATCTATATATATATATGGAGATCCAGACTGAGATATAGACATAGACATAGACATAGACATAGACATAGACATAGACATAGACATAGACATAGACATAGGTTGATTTGGAAACAGTACTGTTGCTGCTGCAGAGGGCAGAGTGACCACCCAGTTAAAAATAAACCAGTTATTCATTTGTTATTAACATACTCTTATTTAAGCAATCATTCACCCTTGCCTTTGTTTCTTTCTTAGAACATCAATTTAGAAATACAAAAGTACTTTCCATTCACAAATGACATATAATTTTCTAGTTATTATGTAATTAAATAGTTTGTATTGATTTTTTTCATTATGTGGAGTAGAAGATGGACTTCTGATGGGTGTTCCAAAAGTCTGCCTGAATTCCCACTTAATGAATCTCCAGGGAGCTTGCCAGCTGTAATGCTCTGAAGAAGGAAGAAGGGGGCTGATGTTTGACACATGGGCAGGCTTGAAAAATAATTTAATTAAAGGGATAGAAAGGGGGAACTGAAAACAAATCAGAGACAGCTTTTCTCCTTGGTTAGGCTGTATCTTCGTTCCTTTTGCTCTGTGGGGAAAATGTTGAAAGTCTTCGACAGGTTGGGGGTTAGGGTGTTTTTTTCCACCTCATTCTGCTCTTACTCAGGCTTGAGATTTAGAGCATTTTAAGGAAACAGGAGAAGCTTGTCTGTGAGCCAGAAACAAAAGGGGTGTACATGTGAGAGGGAGTAGGAGATCTATAGCCCCTATGTGTGTATATTTTTATCTGCATTTGCAGAGGGCACATAGAGGTTAGGCAAGGTGTTCTGCTCAGCTCTCATTTCATTCTTCCCACCATCCCCACCTCCTCCTCCTCCAGTGTTAGTGTGAAGGAAGGAAACTAAGGAGGCAGAATTGTTCTTGCTTTCCCAACTCAGTTGTGTTATAATATGTTTGGTGGAGGGGGAAAGAAATACTCCCATATTCTAATTCCCTCTGTTCTTGTTATTTCTCCATGTGCATTTATGCTGCTCTTAACGTGCCAATAAATGTTGGCCTCCAGCCCCTAATGCTAATTTGTAGCTCCATACAAAGTAGCCTCCAGGGCAATTTGAAAAAATTGCTAGAGTCGTGTGTGCTTTATTTATTGCCACAATATGCAGGACCCAGTGACCATGACTGAATAGCTGGCTAGCTGTCTGGTCTCCAGCTTGCTAGTTTTTCCACATTTGTGTCATTTTTCAGCTCTCCTGTTTGTTTTCATCTTTGCAGAGACTTCAAGGAAAACTGTGAGAATAGGCTTCTCTTAATGACAGATCCAAGACCAGAGAACTTTCCAGAGCAGATGATAATAAATCAGATTACTAGCAGAGCAAATGTAAAGTCACTTCTCTTATTTAGCTTTCCCCTAGCTGCAACTGAGAATAGGAGGYGAGAGGAAAGGGTTCAGGGAACAGGCTGTAGCCAGGAAAGAAAGGGAATTCTTAAGGCAAGCAGGGAGGTAGAGGAGGCTTTTCATCTACTCCAGTTTATACTTTGTCCTTGTGTGTTGCTGAGACATTAAGAGATCAGCAGGGCAGAAATGATTTAGGTGATAGATTGTGCTATAATCTAGCTAAACTGTGTAATTTGCCACTGACATACTGGAATTCCATGACAAAATTACATAAATGTAGCAGACAACCTCCAAGCAGATTGCTGTATGCAATTCGGTTGCTGATTTTTAAGAGTAATTTGTTTTCAGCAAAGTTGATAATGAAATAAACTTGTATTAGAAAATGATAGTCTAACCATTTTTTTCCTTCTGGTCTAATTTAAACTGTAATGGCTCTCATGGTATGACTGCCCAGGGTGTGATATTACAGGGTGGTTCTGTCTATATTTTGTGTTGGCTGACACTTTCAATGACTTATGTTTTTTAAATTGGTTTTCCTGTATAACTGCTATTTAAGGTATTTAGAATCGCTTTCTGTTTTATCTTTAATATAGTGATTACAATTGGAAGATTGTAACTTTCTGTATCCCACTTCTGTCATTGCGGTGTCAGTGTGGGAAAATAAAAGTGAAGAAATGAACTAATACGTTGTACTCTGTTAACATAACAGTGCTGCATTAGTGCAGGCAAAAAAATGGTGAAAGGAGAAGAGTACAGAGTGATGTGAGCAGATTTGATTGTTGATGTCATTTTTGGTATGTAAAGAAACACTCAGATCAAATGCTGAATTTAAGATATTCTTCATTAGTTAAGGCAATATTGCCAAGGTACTTAAATTATTGCTCAACGTAAGTCCTTATGGAGCAGAGAGTGTCATAACTGCGAACAGTTATGACAAGCTTTTCTATTCTTTTGGTGTGTCAAATCTCATATTAGTCTGGACTGTCATCTCTGAGACCTCAGCAGTAAGTCCCAATTTTCAGTAGACATAATTAGAAAAGGGTAAGGATTTAATACTTTACAATGTTTTAATGATTTAGGTAAGTCATATTACAATTTCATATATTTATATTCCTTTCCAAGTCCAAGAACTGATTGTTGTTGACCATGTGAGTGTGGAATTTCAATACAAAGTGTTTTCTAAAGGCAGAATATAAAGTATAAGCTATTTTATTTTGTGTCATTGTTAGTGTGCTACCCTGTACTTAATCAGTTTTAGATTTTTCACAGGAGAAAATAGGAATAAAAATCAATATCAAGTATACTCAAAAGTTTATTTTGCCTTTAAAATGCTTCCAGTATGCCAATACACAGTTTAAATATGTTAAATATTTACACAGTAAATAATAATATTATTTACACAGTAAATAATATTTACACAGTTAAATAATACACAGTTTAAATATGTTAGAGATTGCCCAGCATGTCCACAGCCAGCCAGATGACAGATGAGTTTGGACAGTATTTAGCCAAGACATGCCCATATGAGGAGCAGAAAGAGCCACAACAATAACAGAAAACAACTATTATCCACAGATATAATTTAGGGTCCCCAAGTTACTGTAAGTGATCCACTGAAACCCTCCCTAGTTGAGAGGATGTACTGGGATAAAATGGCTTGAACTAACAGTGAGAGAAGTGAAGTAGTGTCACTGATGAGAGACAGAAAAATCTCAACATCTTCTTTTGTAAGGAGAAAGCAACAGAGCTATTTCAATCATGCCACAAGAATTGTGGAGAAAAAAAAGCACTTTCTAAAAAAGATTGGGCTTTTAGTGAGTATTTGATGGATTAGTCAAGTGAAGGTTAATGCCAAACTACTGCCCAAGTTCATACTCAAATCTGAGCACAGCTCAAAGAAAACTTTCTGCTTTAGACAAATGATCCTTAAGAGAACTAAAGTTTAAACGAGTTCTTTAGCTAGAGGAAAACCAATCAGCATCTTTATTCAAAGACATAGCTGAAGAATTTAGGTTGCATGCTGATATGTCACCAGAGGTTTGTTTAGTAAGTGTAAACATGGAAAGAAAAGAGAGGAACAGGAGGTATTGGGTGTTAGCAGCTGATCTCTGCAGAGAAATAGCTTGAACAAACTTCTCTGTTACTTAACATAKCATAGCTGAAAAAGATGAATTTGTTCCAGTTTAAGTGAAGAGTTTCTCATTAGTTCAACTGTTACCTGGGAGCTAAATCCACTTCAGGATGGGCCTGTTAAAACAGTGGTGCARTAGTTCTTACTCCCCTAATTCACAGTTTTCCTCCTCCTAATCCTCATAAAGGTTGAAGGAAGAGAACATTAAGATCCTACACACTATAAAATCTTTTGTATGCAAAATAGTRTTAAGTTTTTCTGTCCTTTTTGTCTGTTATGATAATCACTTACTCTCTTATCCTTATATCATTCCTCTGCTCATTCTGCCCCAAGGAATTTTTGCAACTACAACAAAACTACTTTTTTAACATATTTTTTTCTCCATTTACAAAACGTGTAACTAACTGTCAACTACGACTAGGAATGAGAAGTCCTTTTTGAGATAATGAATGCCATTAAAAATAGTAGATTAAAAAAGAACTTCTTGTCTTTCCTTTTACAGCTGTTGAAAATTTGGAGATATTAAGAAAAAAGTGCAGGTTGAGTGAAATAGCTCTCACAAAGGTTAGAAACAAAGCATAACAAGATCGGAATCACATAATAGGCAAAACGTCTGATCAAGATTCACTTTATTTATTTATACCTGTGAAAAATGCATTCAAAACACTAGCATGTATCTGTCAGAACACTAGGATGAGGAAAGAAACCAGAAAATGCGTAAGACAGACAGGTATTGGTCTTGTGGTATTGACCACATGATTGGTCAGTTCCTTTGTAAAGGGCATACAACTCTTTACACCATTTAAATCTCTGCTTACGTTTTTATTCTATTTATTTTTATCACGCAACTGAGTATCCATGTTCTTTAGTCTTGAGTCTTAATTCCCTTTCARCAAACTCTGTCTATTTGTATGCATTGGGCCCCTGATTTCATCTGTGCTGCATATGGTATAGCAGAATCCTGTAGCCCACAGATATAATCCTTATTTTGTACATTTTTTTTCAGTTCTATGGGAGCCCACCAAAGAAATGCTTTTACACTGTGGTGGGGATGTTGAGTGTCATTGGGAATGACTTGAGGCAAGTGRGGATTTTGGAGCATGTAGTGCTGGAAAATAGAAGAGAGTATAAGAGGGTATGGAAGGAACTGAGGTGGGATGCAGTCTTCTCCATGCTGCGTTTTAGGAGTGATCTCTGGATTTGACTACCAGGCTTGGGTATTATTTTAGGGATCTATATGAAGAAGTCTTAAACAGAACAGAAGAACAGGTAATAAGGCRTATTGATGGTCACAGATCCACTACATTTTCTTTCCTGAATCTCTTTGGTATAGCAGTACAAAAACAGGCTCTGAATTCCTGTGCTAGGCAGTTAAGGGAGTGTCAATAATATCAATGTCAGAAAGTTCTCAATGCTTTTTATTAACCAAGTTTAAACAATGAATTGTCAATTTGAGATGATAAGAGGTAGCGCAGACCATCTCAGAAAAGAAATGAGAGTCTACACCACACTGAGATGGTGTGTGTGTGTGGTGTGTGTGTCAAGGAGTTTGGAAAAGTAAAGACTTTACGGGAGCATTTTCCAGGGATAACTCATGAAAAATGGATGTAGTTGGGTACTGAATTAATTGAAGTTGCTGGAACAAACAATGGGCTTTTTATAATATCTTTCTAACGCAAGCTGAAGAGAAGTGCTACACAAGAATGAAGCTAACAAACATTTTATTCACTTGAAAGATATATTTATATATTTCCACTGTAATCTAGTCCAGCCATGAAGCTTTTGGTATCTTTCAAATATGACATTTTATAAATGGTACAGAGATTTCTCCTTCTTCTTACAAGTACTGTTAATCACATATTTAAATCTTGATAGGAAAGAAGCAACAATAAACCTTTTTTCTTTCTGTTTTAGGGAGATACTTCTTACGTAAAGGATCGTTGGTGTGTGTTTGATGGATTCATGGTCTTTTGTCTTTGGGTGTCACTGGTTTTACAGGTAATTGCTCCACTTACCTTTTTCAGTGAATAGTTGCTTAATTGTGAAAAATATCTGACCCAACCAAATAATTAGAAGTTTTGATGCATAGCTGTATATGGGTCAAATTGTTCTTAAAAAATCATTCTAACTTCAATAGCATCGTAATTGCACATTGTAGCAAATTACGTTAGCAGTATGATTTGTCTTGTTTAATCATTGAAAATGCAGACATCAATCTGAAACTTATTACCATAAAACCTCTGTCTAGTCAAAAGAAGAGGGACACATCTTCCAAGAGCCATTTATCCCTTGCTCTATAGCTGAGTTATGTTAATCACCTTGTGTAAAGTTTCTGTAAAAAAACAGAAATTAAGGTTCAGATCAAACTGTATCCTGCAAACCAAATGATCCTTAACCACAACTATTTTTGTTGTTGATTTTTTAGAGAGAATGGATCATGCACTGTGGACCCGGGCTGATAATAATGTGGGGATTGTGAAACATGTATAGTAATTGCTGCTAGGCACAGCATATGTCCTAGTCATAACTTAAAAGGGCCATATGTTACCAGTCTCTGTGTTACCAGGTTCCCCTCCTTTTTCTTAGTACTTCAAACAAGTATTGAATTAAGCAGCTGCTCTCAGGGGGTGAGCGCTAAAGACAAGACATTTTCACCCAGTCGTTCAGTTTAATAATCTCTATGGAGCAGCTAGCCTGTTAATCTGTGCTTTTAAGGAAATTGTTTCCTTCTTTGGGGTTAGCTGGGGAATTGTGTTCCAAGTGGAGTTGTAGGGTGGCAGGTTCAGCTTCCTCAGGCAGTTGGAATTAAATGGGAAATTTATAGCATATAGCAACACACAAATCAATCTGTGTTTATGCACTTCTCTATCATAGTAAAAAACATGGTGGTTGCAGCATTTGGATATATTAATTTCTATAATTGGAAGTATAAATTATTCACTTTTAACAGACTTGTGAAAAACTTGTGGGCTGGTACTGACACAGAAGCATGTGGCTGACACAAACTTGCACAGTCTTCTTGAATAGTTTGAGGTAGAATTACTATGAGCATAGGCTGAATATATTTTTGGCATTCCATTAGGATCTCTCAGAAGTGGATTAAAGGATTTACTGAGACTTTTCTTTTTAAAAACATGATTAAAGTGGAACATATTAATCCAAGATAAGATTGAAAGTGAAAATGAAAATAAATATTATCTATAGTGTTTATAGTTTTAGAAATTCAGTAAAGCCGTACCAGAARGAACAGAACAATATTATCAAGAAAAACTCCCAATTCTTTTGTTTGCAGGTGTTTGAAATAGCTGAAATAGTTGATCAGATGTCGCCTTGGGGCATGTTACGGATTCCACGACCACTCATTATGATTCGAGCGTTCCGGATATATTTTCGTTTTGAGCTGCCAAGAACTAGGATAACAAATATCTTAAAGTAAGTAAGGGTGTTCTCTGAAGAGCAACAGAGAAAATTTCAACGTTAGCTGAAAAGGTTAGATAGGCAGCTGAGACAATCACCCATGAGCTTAATACACATTTTCTTCTTGAGCTTTAGATCTGGCCAGAAGTGCAAAATTCTGTTTTGCATTTCTAAAGAGCCTTTATTTTTTTTTCTCTATAAAATGATCAGAACCGACAACCATTTATATAAATCTTAAAGGAAGTAATTTTCTAATAATTAGATTCAGCAATTTCCCAACAACTGCTATAAATCCTAGTCCATTAATATGGACACTGCAAGTAGTGTTATATTTATAAACAAAAACACATAAGTGCTTGCCCTAACCAGAACAGTTAGGGGTAGTACTGGTGTAGAAACACATGTGCGAGCATACTGCTACACACATAGATACAGGATGTGGTTGTAATAGCCACATAACAGCTTTTATTTGGACTTTTTATTTCGTATTCTCTTTGCTTCATTAGCGCATGTTGTTTGTGTAATTCATTAGATACTCTTTTACAAAAGCTAGATTTTGTTCATTTTACCTACATATTTATTTAGATCTATTTCCCCTTTTGCTGTTTAAAGCTACTTCAATTACTCTAACTTAATATTTTTAACAGAATCTTGGCTCTCTTTTCTAGCCAGGGCCCAGACAGATTTGTTTTGAGGACAATTTTTTGAAGGATAAAATGCTACTTTCTCTGTTTGAATATATTTTCTATTCTATATTCTTTTAAGGGGCTTCTTGTTGCCTGTGCCTTAAGTGTCATATTTATCTTTTACCAGGCGTTCTGGAGAACAAATCTGGAGTGTTTCAATTTTCCTTCTATTTTTTCTACTTCTGTATGGAATTCTAGGAGTCCAGATGTTTGGAACTTTTACATATCATTGTGTAACTGATGATACACAGCCAGGGTAAGTTTAGGTTTATGGCTAGAAGTATATTTGGGTATATGCATATATTCTGTTTTAGTTAATGTATTTATTTAGACTGTATAGTGGGCTTAGGTTAAAAATAGACCATGAAAATATACTAAGATAAAACAACAAAAATGCTATAAATTATAAAAAAAATACAAAATATAAATTATAAAAAATACAAAAATACAAAATACAAACATTACGAATTATGTCACTAAATTGCAGGGTGAAATAGAGGCTGAGTGCTTGTGTGTGTGCATGCACCTGTGTGTCTTCACATGGTTTAACTTCATCTGGACTAGGAAGACTTTCTTTTTAAGAAAAGAAAATCTTCACAGCACATTTTTTATGATTCCCATAGTCATGAGATATTAATTGTAAAAAGATTTTAAAAAATCTAATTAATATTCTTGACAGATTTTTTTTAGGAGAATTGTGTTTCAGATAATGAGATCTGTTATTCTGTGATTCATCTATGTAGTTTGGAAAAAGAAGTGTCCCAAGAAGGATCAGACATTATAAAATTGTTTGTATTGCTGAATCCRGGTTTTTTCTTAATTCAGTAGAGAAAGTGAAGTAGGACACAGTCAACTATGTTTCAATGTGGAAAGTTAATTATAGCTTTAGGTCATTTATAAAACTTTTGTCTAGTTTCTTCTGTAAATGCTGGGTCACTCTGAATACTGCATTATTTCTGAAAGGAGAAAGGAAAATACCTCAAATTAAGGATCAAAATCTGAATTATAAAAAAGSWTCAAATATGTAGTATAAAAATAAAAATAGAAATAAAACCTCCTTGAAGTATGTTAAAGTTGTAAAAGCAAGCTGTCTAGGAATAGACAGAGTTCAGGTTGAACATCTACCTTTTAACTCCTTCAGTGAGTATAATTTAGCATTCTGATTGTTAAGTCGTTCAATTTAAAGTACTTTTTAGATACTTTGTATAGGCACCTTCAGAGACTATTGTATAATCTTCTGACTTCTCCAAATTAGACGTGTAACTTTAAACTCAACCCATAATTGAGTAAGAAGGCTGCAGTTTTGTCCTGGAAAAATCACTGTTCGTTTGTTTTTGTCTCTCCAGAATTGCTGCCTCATTCATTCTAATGAATGAATATTGCTCATTCTAAGAAYAGGAGATTTAGAACAGTGTTTTTATTTTTATTTATTTTCATTTTTGCTTGATATGTGCATCTATATCTTACTTATGATATGATACTCACTCATACTTTAGAAACACACATTTCTTTTTTATCTATCGCTATATTTCATCAATATTTATACACATCTGACCTTTTTTTAATTTCTTCTTTTCATTTTTCATTTCTGAGAAATGCAGTACAAAAACTCAATGGGAAGGTAGTCTGTGCTTATTTCTGTGTAGATCTAGGCTGACCTTACCAGAGCTAGAGCAGAGTTCCTGAGAATAACACCCTGGACTGGGAGAATTAGAGAAGGAAATAACAAAAGGAAATAACCTGCTGCCAAAAGAGAACAATACAGAGGAAGAAAATGGTCCAGAGAGGAGTCATTGCCATTTTAGAATCCAGAAGAGTTTATTAGCTCAGATATAGCAGAGCACAAAAACACAAAAATCCCCCATATGTATATTTATACGGCTCTTATATGTGAGACTCTATTCTTCACCTATAAAATCAGATTTGAATATTTCTCCCCAAACTTGAGTCTGTCTGTCTCACATAGTCCTCTTCCAGGCAAGGGAGGGGAGCCAACATTGACTATACCTTACCAGACTAAAGCATGACCTCTAATGAGATGCAGCTGGAAATGCTTGGTGTTTTGCAAATCAGATCCCAGCTTCCCAAGTCAAACTTAGAAAATGAAAAACATCCAATTAGTGGCYACCTGTGAGAAGTTCAATTTTAAGTGGTTTGCCTCATATTAYGCAGAATTCTGTGGCAAAAGGCAAAGGTGGCATTTTATTACTGAATTCAAGTTTCATCTGCTTTAGAAATCACTCTTTTTAAGTCTACTGCCTTCTCTGTTATTATTATTGTAAAGGAAGCAAGTGTCTTATGAAAACAAATCCTAAAAGCTTGCTATTCTCTTCTGTTTGAAAAGATGTGGCGGCCTCATCAGGCACTCATTGCCTTTTTGATTACTGCAGATTCTTTTATCTTTCCATCCTCTCGACACCCACRCTACCTGACCTCCTGCCTCTCCACCTCCTCAGTCATTTTGTCATGTTAACTGTGACAAACAGAAAAACTGAAGTGAGCTAGCTGTGGTCTGACTTCTCCTTGCCATCTGTGAAATCAGTAATGACTGATTTCCTTCCAAAAGCTGAAAAGACTTTTCTTTTTCTGTTCAATGAGAAATCTTTTTTTTTTCTCTCTCATTCTTATTGTCTTCTTTATTTTTGCTGGAGTTTTTTTCCCTACATGGAAGCCTATCGTCTACCTAGACAATTTTCTCACTCAGTATTCCCTTGTGCTTAGCACTTTCTACAATTCTATTGTCACAGCTTTTCCCTCATATCTCCCACTGATACATCTTTTCTCTGCCAACAGGCAGTATATCTCATGGAATTGCTTGAAAGACATACAGTATAATATTTGGAGTGTACTATATATATATATTACATTTATAAATAACTCTGTACATTAAAATCCATTTGACAGATTAATTCATTATATTTGAAATTAATTTCAAAGCAGATAAATATGGAGAAAATATGTAGTGTTGTGGGGTAACTTTRGTGTAGAAAAAGCTATTTTCACAAGGAGCTATAAAAGAAATTAGTTTTAAACCATTGCTTTGGCTCTGTTAAATGTTTAGTATATCCTCACACAATGCCTGTTGAATACTTATCCTTATTTTTAATTACAAATATGTATTTGACTATCCAAAATTTCTTTCATGCTATATGATTTGATTATTATACTATTGCTGTTTTTATTGTGGTGATTCTCAGCTGCACTGGAGTGAGGAAAAAAAAGAAGCCTTCAAAATTTTTCATCAAGAAGGCAAATTTCACAAAATAGAACATTTTTAAATTCCAAGGTCACTCTCTAAGATCTTTCAATAGAGCGTAGACTGAGTATTCTGCAGATCTATCTGCCTTGTCGCCATGACAGTTGATTTCAAATTCTTTTTTGTAATGTTTCTATAAAGTAAAACTTGCCTGGAAAATAGATAAGAAAAACAATTGCTGAGTAATAGAAAGATCCAAGAGATTCTCGGTCATCTCTCCATCTGTCTATGACAGGCCTCACAAAATGTCAGAAAACAGCTTCAAAGAGCTGGAGCTGAAAGCTCACCACAATATCTAATATAGCAAATAAATATGATTAGAAAGAACAAAAAGGATTTGAGATATTGTCTTACATCAGCAGTGGGAAAATAAGAATGAATAATTGGATTTCTGAGAAAGAGAGGAAATCAAAGACTAAGCCTGAAAAAAATCAACATAACAAGACTTCTTTGACGGCGCACATTAATTTATTGATGCCAGTTGAACAACTACTTTCATATGTTTGGGATTTATTCAGCATCTCTTTTAATGGTGATATGTCCCTGGTGTAAACCTCAGGGAAAAGAGAAGTGGAAGAAATCATACTTTTGAAACCTAACCAAAATAAAATAGAGCATATAATCTCAGACTAAAAAAGAGTCAGGTTTAGCCAAATGGATTCCTATGAAAAGAGTGGGAGAGAGTGGTGAGATGATAGATGCTTAAGGGGAAGAATTTTCAAGTGTGGATTCTCCTCATTCGTTCTCAGAGTACGTGTCCAAAAATCTTGATTTAATTTAGAAATTCTATTCTAAATCTATTATATAGGCATTTTTTTTTTGCAAATCGATTGGATTGTTTATCTGTTCCACAAAGGATTTCAGTTTGTCCAGCTCCGTTTTAATGTGAAGGAGACCTCTTAATGAATATCAAGGATAATGTGATTGGAACCTAATAGCTCCCAATCTTGGTGACTCAGTTATTTTGCGTGCCCACTTGTGTTAAGACTGGGGACCACTTAATCAATTCATAAAGTTCTGCCAACATTTATGGCACTCATTCCCTTCTTTTGCTGTTAAATACCTCTCCTGAGTAAGCTAGAATAGAGTGTATAGACTGCTGTTAAAGTGGCTGACTGTAATAAGTAATAACCTGCTGCATCCCTGCTTTGCTATCTGGACAGTTCCAATCTTAGATTTGTCATACAGWATTAAGGCCTGGGAACAGTGGACTTCCTGAAGTAAATCTGCAGAAGGTTAGGACATCAGAAGTCGGAACATCCTCCTCTCCATCATAGAACTGAGGGAATAATCATCAGACCTGTTGGAAAACACCATTGTTAAGAGTGGTATCCACTCAGTCCAACAGGTGGGTGATTGGGTGCTGTTTGCTTTCTTGAAGAGAAAGGAAGCTGGAAAAAATCTGTCCATAGTGCAAGTGGAAGCCAGGTAACTAATGAAGAAGTTTGTGGATGTACTGACATTCACAAGTAATACATCACTTGTCACTGAGCAGTACATTTTTCTTAGCCTAGAAATGCTGTGAAGAAATCTCCAAGCAATTGGACAGGAAATAGTAAAGAAAGAAGTTGTAARAGAGACTTTATCTATGCTTCAGTGAGTGATCTAACCCATATGTTGTTCTGAAAACTGGACTCTATATTTAGTTTTGTACTGCTTTCTGGGAGCTGAATATGATGTCTAAATTAGATTCCTGTCCCAATCTGTTGGATTAACGTAATTCTGAAAGATCTAGGAAACTCTCTATATTCATCCTGATCTCCTGAAGCTTATGATCTGACAGGAGGTGTCCCAGCTATTTATTATTTATAAGAACTTGTGAAGGATGAGTGAGAAACTAGAAGACAGGAAAAATCAGAAGTTTAAAAAGGAGGAAGGGCAAGAAAAAAACAGGGAATCTTTTGGTATTATGATTGGAATGCCAGTTAGCCTAACCTCTATCCCTGAAGGAATTCTGAATCAAGTAAACAAACAAACTCTCTGTGAGCAGCTGCAAGATAGCAGAGAAATGACTAGCAGCTAATATAGATTTGTCAAGAATAAACCATGTCGAACCAGTGTAATTATCCTCTATGATGTGGAAAGAGGAGCGGATGTCATATATCTTTATTTTAGGAAAGCTTTTAGGCAGTCTCACATGAGATTTTTATAAGCTGGCAGGAGATACATGGATAAACTGAAAATATCATAGGATAGGTACAAAATTGGTAGGGAAACATGCTTAGTGAGTTCTCTGTCAGAAGGGAAGAAGCTGTCAAGCAGGCATCCACATAAGTCTGTCTTGTGCTATTTGGAGTTTTCATTGGCAATCTGGATGATAGAAAATAGGCTATACTTACTGAATTGCAGATGATCTGAGACTGGGAGGGACTGCAAAATTTTTGGAGAGTAGAATGAAAATGATCTCAACAAAGTAAAGTCATGGTCTGAAAAGATTGGATTAAATTCAGAAGGGACAATATATTGCAATTTGAAGAGAGGCTRAGAGAAGGTAACCATGAATGAGCTTAGATCTACAGATCATAGTTGGTAAGGAACATTTGACAGTTTTTTAACTCAGATGAAAGAAAGCAGCAGAAATGTATTAGTTTTTAAATTAAAAAAAGTGTTACAAAGGAAGAGGATATATATCCTGAGTGAATCCTAAGAGCTCTTTGTATTTGTTACATCTCTTAGTAAAARTCTTCATCTGTTCTTCCAAAGGGGACAGGACTGGAAGTTGGGAGTATTGGAGGCACAGGGCACAGACAAGTGAGTGGCTTGTGGCATCTTGTTGCTTTATCTCTTTCTGTATTTAGCTAAGCCTGGAGATAGGATTGGGATGTGCTCTTGCATGCTCCAACTTAATTTTTCCTCCTACCTTACATACTGTTTTCAGTTCCTGTTCCAAAACACTTCTATTAGAAGTGCTATTACTCACTTTTATTTTACAGTAAGATAAAATATTTTTTTCTCTTCAACCTTTACAGGCACCTTCTTCCTTTGCTAGTACTTTTCAGGCTGTCATCTAGGTGCTCCGTCTGTCCTCTGACTTTCCCTCTCATAGAATCGTAGAATCTCTAAGGTTGGAAGGGACCTTTAGAGATCATCTAGTCCAACCCCCCTGCACGCRCAGGGTCACCTACAGTACCTACAGGATCATAGGGCTGCATCCAAGCAGGTTTTGAAGACCTGCAGAGAAGGAGCCTCCACAGCCTCTCTGGGCAGCCTGCTCCAGGGCTCTGTCACCCTCACTGCTAAGAATTTTTTCCTTAAGTTCCTGTGGAACTTTTGGTRCTTCAGTTTGTGGTCATTGCCTCTAGTTCTATCAGGGGCCAGAATACATGAAAAAGAATTTTAAGGAAAGTTCACACATCCAGCATCCTGCCCTGTCTCCACAGCATGCAAAAGGCTCAGCTATTGCTTTTATACTCAGTGACCCGCATTGCTTGACATTCACACAAGTGCATCTCATTTCTTCTTTCCTGTTGCCCAAAATGTTTATCATCTTTTCTAAGGTGCTTCGTCTGCCTAGGTAGCGGGAACACAGTTCCTATATGGTGAARCTCAATATTTTTTCTTGATGATCATGGCCCTTTCTTAAGGACAACATTACGACTAGAATTCAGCCCAACTTCTCTAAATATATTTGAAGAGAGAGCTTTGTTTGGTAACTGACTGTTAACAGGCTATTGAGTTTTCTTTCCTGCTCCAGAGGTGGCCTGTAAGCTATAGTGTCTGGCTTGAAGACTAGACCATTTTAACCTTTTTCATTTGCTTTCATGGCTCCCTGACAGTGTTTCTGATCCTTTGATTATTTGACTTTATTGGAGGTCTGCATTTGCATATTTTAGTGATRTTATGATCTGTCCTGCCTTGTGCATGAAACCTTTTTACTGAATGAAAGTGATCTTTTGACTATAAGCTTTTGTGTCAACCTTGATTGCCAGCACGTGTTAGTAAATGAAGAGATGAAGCCCCTTTCTCCTGGATGAATTGAGAGCTTTTTGATGTAAGCAGGTTCCTACCTTCAAAAGCCAAATGCTTTTCATTCAAAGTTAGCTTGATAATGAAGGTTTATTCTTAAGTCTTCAATGTTGAATCTCTATTATATTCGTAGGTCTTCAGTGATAGCGGACCCCTTACTTTTCTTGTGTGTCAACAGTGGCATCTCCCGCCGCTTCTGGTGTTGTAGTCAGACTAGTCTGAATGCATTTGATGCTGTTATCTTGGCATCTTATTTGTGGTCTCAACACTATTCAGCACAAGCTTTAGGAAAGAATTTGTTTTGTATACTGTTATGATTTGGAATCAGGACATAGACTTATGATTTTCAAATTGTAAAGAACATATATTTTTCCTGTATTTGATACGTAGCYAGTCAGAAGGTGTTTTTATATATACAAGCCAGGTAAATCTGATACACAAACTTAGGTTTTTTGAAGTGATCCTGAACATACCTCAAAGTCAAAATGGATGCAGTATTAATCTTAGGTTGTTTTATACATTTGCGTTCATGTCCTGAACTGAGGCATTTTTCACACTTTAAAAAAGTTTTCTAAGGAAATGCTTTTTTTTGACTGTTATACATACTGTAGGTATTAGACCACTTCAACAAGTAAATTAGTCTAATTGATACACCTCAGTGAAATTACGCAGCTTCACACAGCCTAACTAGATTTGTTTTTAATTCCTTTATTTTCTACAGATTAGGGCTTTCTTATAGCCACAGCTTCCAGCATTATGTGAATCCTGTTAATTTATTTTATTTTGCTTCCTATGAAACAGGTCTTGCATTTTGCACACAATTGCTGTTTGAATTCATCTCCCTGATAACTGATTGTAGYAATCAGAAGTCGGCAGTCATATGGTTGAATGCCAGACGGCCCTTAATAAAATCTCAAAAAGACATCATTCATGCAGACTACCTTCAGAACAAGTCCATAACAGAACTTTCGAGTTTTCCTTTCTGAACTTTGCTTTCTATGGTCCATAGAATGGTCCATAGGAAAGATTTATTTTTCTTATTCAATATTCTGTGGATAACTTCACTGGCCTTGTTCCTCTGAAGGGTAATGACAGGGTGATTTGAATTTAATTTCCTCTAATTCCAGTAATTGGTGTTCAAACCAACAGGATGTCAGAACCACTAAGTATCTGCAACCATCTTGGTCCCATATGGGGACTGGCAGCACTGGCTTTGCATAACACAAACGATCTGTCACAATGGTCTAAGTATGGAATTATCCATTTTTTGACTTTAACACTCATCTTAGGAACCTAAGTGCCTTAAATTCCTTTTCTATCTTGTGGAGACAGAAGAGTGTTTTTGGAWTGTGATCCAACCAACCAACATCCAAATCATTCTCTGGAGGTCTTTTTTTTCTCTGCTCCAGCAGGCACACCTAGAGCACGGGGCACAGGGCGGCATCCAGGCRGGTTGGGAAGATCTCCAGAGAAGGAGACTCCACAGCCTCCCTGGGCAGCCTGTGCCAGGGCTCTGGCACYCCCACAGGAAAGAAGTTCCTCCTCACATGGAGATGGAACTGCCTGTGTTGCAACTTACACCCATTGCCCCTTGTCCTGTCACTGGCCACCACTGAGAAGAGCTTGGCCTCTTCCTCCCTACATTCCCCTTCATGAACTTATACATGTTAATCATACCTCCTCTCAGCCTTCTCTTCTCCAAGCTAAACAGGACAATTCACTCAGTCAATGCCTAAAATGATGTGGGATAAGAGGTAGRTCTACAGTCTTTTATTATTCAGCTAAGAGGTAGGAGTTTTAGGGCTGGAACTTTACCACTTTGCTGAGAGGACCGTGTRAAAACAATCAGAAAAGTAGATACCAGAACCTGAAACTGAGCATACTGAGTCAGTAAAAGATCTGAAATGGATGGCAAGATGACAAGATGTGCCTCAGGCAGAGATACTGGAAGACAATATATTAGCAGTAGTAAAATATTACAGCATATGGGTGTATATATATTGAATTTAGGATCAAAAGAAACAATTAGATCATTAGTCTGCCTGCAAATACGCTTATATTACCTTCCATTCTGTTTCTGTTGTATTCAACCTTGTAGCTTGCATCTGATTTGAGTGTGTCTTCTAGACATGAATCTATTCTTGATCAGAGTATCAGCATAAAAATAATTTACAAGCAAGAAAACTTATTAGTTTGCACTAAAAGTGAATAATCAATAGCGAATAATTTACGTAGATAATAGTATGTTTCTGACTTATCGTTTTAATTGGTCTGGCTTCAGCTGTCATGCTTTTTTATTCTAGATTACTCACAATATTCATTCACAGTGGTTCTTTATGTGAATCTACTTAAACAAAATAAAATTTTGAGTAATATATTTAGGCACATTTCAATATGTTTTTGAATGAGCTAACGTGATTTAGTATTAAAGTCACTGCAAAACATGTTCTCTAGATCTTTCATTTTCATAGCTTTTCTATACTCTTTCTTCACTTTTTATTTTTTTTTTTATTTAAATAAGAACAGAAAACTCTGCGTAGCATTCTTCATCATCATAATACCAGTGCCATATTGAGAAGAACATTAACTTATTACAGTCATGCTTTTAGCTTGGGAAAGCACTACCACAATGAGAAATATAAGAGAATGCATCTTTTATCCCACTTTGTCAAACTCTCATAATATCTATACTCTACAATATAGTACTTAACCCTCTTTTATTCCCTTTGTTCTGTAGATTAGGTTTGCTTTTGGTTTCAGCTTGCTTTCAGTAATTTTACCTGTTTGATTTTGCATTTTGCTGTATTTTCTGGTTTACAATAACTGACCGGTTCAGAAGCATTGTTTCACTTCCCTGTCCTCATTTTTATTTGTCTCTCTAGCTATATTCTTGATTACAGGTTTGTTTCTAACTCATTGATTATGGTACATCTTGATGATTGTTTCACTGGCTAGTATTTTTTGAGATGTGAATCAATCATGTTTTCAGCTTATTTAGCATGTGTTTTTTTGATATTATGAAGTGCCAAATTTTAATCAATCATATGTTATTGACCAAATTGCCTTACAAAATATGAAGTTTCTGTAGACAAATATGAAGTCATATCAAAATCGTGTTAGTATAATGAGAATTATTTTCTGGAAATCTACAGTGACTACCGTCAATTCTGTTCATGTTCTTTATTCTCAATCAATTAGACTTTGTACCAGCTCTTGGAATATTCTGCCTAAGCTGATGTCAAGCTCACCAATCACACTATTTGTCTTTTAAAATAATGGCACATTAGCATTCTTGTGGCATTTCCCTGCTACTCCGAAATGCATTAAAAATTGATAGAAGAGATGAGAGATACCCTCAGTTATTTGGGCCTGTTGATTTGAATATAATTATCTCTAGCAGATGTTGTCTAATACCCTTCTCAGTTACTAATTCTTGAGTGGTAAAATCTGTGTTTGCCAAGTTAAAATGTAAAATAAGGAATATTGCCAAAGCTCAAGCTTTGTGTTTGTAGTGTCCCTGAAGTCATAAGTCCTTGAAGCGTGCCCTATCTTCATCTTTTAGTAATAATAATAAATAGGCATCAGAGACAATCTGTTAGCAGAAAGCTTTCAAAGCTTTACAGTTATAATTACAGATATAATTATGAGAAACATTAAATATGGATGATGTTTTCACACAGTTTAAAAGATAAAACAGATTTTATTCTTCAACTAAAACCAGGAAATTGGTTCTCTAAATATGCTCCATGATGACTTTAGACCTAAGTTTGGGAAAAAATAAATCAAAATATTAAAAAATGATCCATGAGAATGCTAAAACTATAAAACATCAGAGACAGAAATGTGTTTCGAAAGAACTGCAATCTTTATGCCAGAGAGGTATGTTGTTGCTACTCTATGGTATGTTTTCAGCTATCGTCAGCGATTTTGGATGATCCTAGTGTTGTATTATCTAGAACTTGTAATCACTTTAGCAGCAGTATTGTTTTAAGTTGAGAGTTATTTCCACATAAGCTAGAAGATCTAGTGAATGAGATTTTCAGGAGAGCTCTGTTATTGTTTAGCTGTCTTCTACTGACGTTTATGGTTATATATGTGTTTGGCTTGGGTGACAAGAGTCAGCTGACAATGAGTATTCTCTGAAAAGATATGCCCAGAAAATGATGATAAATTATGACTGCAAATTTAGAAATACCACTCATTTTAAAATGAACATTTCCTGTCATATTGCAACAATAATCATGAAAATGGTCCAAAAGAARCCTTCATGATAGAGACAAAGCTTCTAAAACAACCTGTAATGACTATATCTTGATGTTGTCATTCTTGCCGTTCTCAGGGAGTAGTGGTGTTATATATTGTAAAAAGAGCATTAGTCCAAGGAAACAACCTAGCAACCATCCATTTACTACAGTTGTATGTTCAGAGTTTCCCGGTAGAGAAAAAGGAATAATTGAGTTAATACATGTACAATAAGGTTTAATGTACAAGGTATGTTATTCTAGGCACTTAGATTGTTTTCATGTTCAGCAAACAACAAGTAAACCTGAATTCTAACTCCCTTTTGTTTTTCAAAAGAAGTCAACTAAAAAGAAAACACTTTTCTTTCTAAGCTGCATGCCTTTTAAATTCCCAATGTCTCTGAAAAGAAGTCATGTCACATACGGTGATAACATTACTGGTATAATGTGTTAGAGAAATCTAATCTCAAGTTTCATGATTTATATGTGTGTAAGATTATATTGTTAATTATTACATAATTAATTGCATTAATTATGGATATTGWAGAAAGTTTTTGTTTGTTTCTTTGTTTCGTTTTTGCATTTTGATAGTTTACTTTCTTTAAGAAAGTCTTTTGAATAGAAAACAAGGTTAGGTGCTCTAAAATACGAGGATGGTAAAGGTGAAAAGTGAATTAAGGGGCTTATTGACCGTAGGAACCATCATTTTTTYGACTTGGAAGTTAATGTGATTGCACTGTTGCCGTTATCTATGTAGAGATGTAGTGCTGCTTGAAACAATCCAATATATCCAAAATGTTCAGGTATGACATGAGACTTACAGAGACCGATGACCTCCTGAATCAGMAGCTAGAGGCTCAGTGGGTCATACCCAGGAATCGCAAATGGCACTAGCAATCTAACTGAGGATAACCTAATTGCACCCCAAATCTTGCCTTTTGCATAGATTCAGTTGCAGGACAGAGCATTAAAACTAGAATGCAAAGTGTCTGTGACTAAGTAGAGCTCATTCTCCAGTTGATGTGAAAATGCGTTTTTTGTACAATTAAATGCATTGGAAATGCTGGTTATGAAAAGAGTATTTGCTACTCTGTGTATATCTGATCTGTGACCTGGGAGGTTCAGATATCTTTAGCCTGGCAATTTATACATATATTAAATTACATATTTTGCGCTTTATAGAAATCTCCCAAAATATTGTTAAAATCAGGGTGCTCATCACATAGCTGGCCCTCTTTTCCCACTATTCTTAATATTCCCTCATTTCCTTGTAAATAAAATTTCATAAAATACTGATGTAATACAGTATTTAAATCATAAAAATATATTTATAGTCTATAATTGTTGTCTGAAATAGTACAATGAAGTTATTTCACAGAAATAATGACTCCACTTTTAAGAATAAAAACAAATGAATTAATTACCATTAACCTACTTGAAGTAAGAGAACAATATTAATAATTAATATTATATTATTATAATTAATGTCCTTRTTATTAATATTGTGTTGGTTTGTGGCTGTATATTGGCTTCAGACATTACTTTCTCAGAAAATGTTTACTGAGTAATCCTGGCCCAGAATCTATTTATTCCAGACTCCAAGAACTTCATACTAAGGTCATGAACATCTGAACTTCAGTGTTYGTTTTAGGTTTATTTCTCTTATTTCCACTCTCCTCTTGGTGGCTTGTTACTTTATGGGCTTTGCCAATACTAAAGTGATCTTTAGAAAAATGAATCTAACATTTAGATCTGTAGAATCTAATTTTTTTAAAAAAAGAACTGAGGTAGATATCTAAATTCATGTATAATAAAAGGATGATAAATCTATGAATTCTTGATATCTTAAAGAAAAATCTATATATCATCTGATTCAGACCTGTTTCTGTATTAATACTTTCTACAGAGCAGCCTCCATTTTGCATTTAAATTCTATCACTTCCCGAATTCGTTAATTGACATTAAATCACAATTACTGAGAGTAGCCTTTAAGCTCTTCAGAACTCTAAAGCTGTTCTCTGTTCTCATGGGTATTTGTCATTCCTCAGCATATGGTTTGTGTGGTTTTGATGAAGTGGAGTTCACACTGTCCCCCAGGTCATTAACAAAAATAGATAGCGCAGATTCAAGCACCAGGCCCYCTGAGATCCCACTTAATGTATTGCTCCTACTTGGAAGCTGTACGTTTGCTGCTTACTTATTTCATTAATTTTTTTAATGCCTGCTATGGTATTTTTACCTAGATAGTGGTTCTTTAGCAAGTATAGCCCTTGCAGAGCTCTCTTTCATTATTGGCTTCTTTTCCTAATTCAGTAATTGCAGCAATTTCTTTATGTCTTATCAATGCATTTCCTTCTTATTTTTTCCTGTAATTTTCTGGATATGGGTACTCCAAGAGTAGGCTGGTAATTTGCAGATACTTTCTAGTAATATATTGAAAAATTAATAGAGTACCAGGGTAAAAGAACCCTATTTATACCTTATTTCTTTTCTTGGCAGAGAAAAACTGGTTAACATAAAATAGATCAAATAAGTTGTGGATAACCTCAGGGAATTTGGCTCTTAAGTAGTTAACTGCTAAGGTCAAAACCTCTCCTTGGAGAGCAGTCCTCATAAAGAGATGGAACTCAGAGAAAAAAGTTTGTATTTGGTTGACTGTTGTGGTTGAAAGACMTGCCTTGCTACAGATGCCATAACACATGTCCCGTTGAGGCACTTTAATTCATGTTGAGACACAATTAATTAATGTCAAGACACAATTAATTTCTGTCAAGACACAATCCACTCATTTTAGTGATGTACCTATGTAGGTGTGTACAGAACATTCATATAATTAACAGGCATTTAAAAACAGAGTAGCATTTCTGTGTCTTTTATGATATCTTATTTTTGTAGGATTCTGATCAAGAGATGTGAGGTCACCTATCTAGCTCTGCTTGCTTTAAGTTCTTGTGCTGAACTCATTTTTTAGTTCACCTGTTGGGTTGATGGGTTATTTCATACACACTGAATACTGTGCATATATATATGCATATATATATGTGCATATATATATCCTATATCTGAAGGATCAAGACATTTTACAACATGTTATATTGGAAATGACTGGTGACATACTGCCAGATGACACTGATCCAAATGAGTCCATATCTGTGTCAGTACAGGTGCTGTAAGCAGAGATTCTTYCCTTTAGGCAAAAATTATTCTCTTTGCATGGAGACAGTGTTTTTTTATTCAGACAGAGGTTTGACATGGTATAGAAATGACCTAAGTTTAAATGAAGTGCTTAAAGTGAATGATTTGCATTGTAATGATTGAGACAGCAATACTTATAATAATATGCCCTCACACTGCTAGCCTCTGTGATCTGAGGATTTTCTAATGCAAACCATAATGTAAAATTCATTAGCGCCTGGTAGCCCGGGCACTAAATCTGTGTGTGCCAATGAATTAATTTTGATTCCTGAAAATATTCATACCATGCTGTCTTTAAGATATTCTTCTATTATAATGGCTTTTAGATAGCAGTGTCCTAAATCCGAAGCATTTGAGTTATTTTTTAAATCTTCAAGTGATGTATGCTGACTGTGTTTACAAAAACTGGCTGCATGTATGCTTGTGTATCTCTCCATCTTTCTAGTTCTGCACATAGAGAAATTTGCAGTATGCCTATAAAACTTCAGCTAAAGCTGTATGTGCTTGTGTGTGCCTGTATGAAATGATGTATGGATTTCAGGGTATCATGCAGAAATGGTTACAGAATGAATGCAGTTATGGTTGTTTTTTTTTTGTATTTACAATTGCCTAAGAAAAACTGCGTAGGAAGCTTCAATTTCACACTGACAAATTTAGACTAATCTTTTGCTATTGCATGCTGTGCATAAAAGCAAGAAAAATAAAGTAATTAAAGCTTCTGTTCACCCGATTTAGTTGTCAAAATGGATCTGTGAGTTAGATTAAAACAAGAGGACTTTCAGAAGAACATTTAGGAACTAATTACACTAAAGAACAGACAGAAAAGTTTCACCTGTTCTGTGGCCAAACAAGATTGTTTTAAAAAAGATGGTGAATTTTAGGATTCATTTTGAGGCTTCAGGATTATGGGGGGTACATACTACAAGATTTTCTTTTAACTTTGGGTGTTTCACTTTGGTTGTTCTTACATCAAAAGTCTCTGCAGGAAGTAGGAACCAGCCTGAACATGAATGGAAAACCGCTGTGAATTGCTTTTTTCTCAAACCAGAACTGACCCTGACTGGCTTTTCAAGTCTGATTTGAAATTGCGCTGGGACTGAATCAAAATTGAGGATTTCCATTTGCTAGGTCAGAGTCAGAATATAAGCAAGACAAAGTAAATAAATTAAAAAATGAAAAGCCCTGCATTTATTCAGCAGAGTTGGAGCTGTGTTATCTTGAAGCATTTCTTCTCTCTGGTGTTCCCGGATGAATCATAGCATGACTAGCATGAATCCTCACTTCTGCACTGGGTTACTGTGCTGCGTTGCTTTGTCAGCCCTAGTAAGGACCTGTTGAGGACGAAGATTTTTTGGCCATACACCGTCTTGGAAAATGTGGGGGAGAAGTCTTTGATTCTGGCTCTGCCATGTCAAAGAACTGTGTATTKCTATAATTAACAGTGTGCCGTAAGTGCCTATGGGAATTAACTGCCTAATCTCCTCCTTACTCAAATTTAAGGATATTTGATATATATCCATGCGTGTTTGCCAGCAAGCACAAATTGAACAGAATGGGGAGCCACAAACTTGTTGTCCTCCTGTTTGCTACTGTGTCCCCCAAAGCTGTCACTACCTGAGTTCCTGTTGGAGAGAGCATGACAGAGCATTCCCAGTAGCAAAATCCCATGGGCCAGAGGAGCTGGGATGGCAAGTGATGCCCAGCCTTCAAGAAACAAGAAAATGAGATGACTAGATCATCTTTGTGGCCAACACAGGGCAGGGCTGTGGCAGGGCTGCCTGGCTCATGAAGGGCTGTCTCATGATCTTTCCTTTTTTTCAGTGTTGCCTTTACCAGCATGAGTGTTTGAACGAGTGTGAATCAGTTCCAAGTTTTTCACCTCTTTCACCAAACCATTGTTGGTCTAATGCGGACTGAAGGATCTCATTCACAGCTCTATCCAGATAGTAACTTAGAAAATGTAGTGCTTTGAGTCTTTGGCCATGCCATAGAGATGGCTATCTCATCTGGCCGTGTTAGAAACCTGGCCTGAGGAACAAGAAATGACATGTATATTTGATTGGCTGGTGGGTCACGCGTAACAGGACTATCAAGAGAGCCAAAGCCACCCCAACGGATGTCTGTGGAAGTCAAAGTCACAGGACTCACTGCAGTTGGAAACACTCAGAATTTTTAAAGAGTCTGAAGTGCGAAGTGTCCAAATATYATTAATGAGCAGCCAGAGCAGCAGTGTCATTTCTGTATGTCCCAAGTAATCATAATTAATTCAGAATTAGTGCAAATTACATTCCAAAGAACCACCAGTAGTAAGAATAGCAGTGAAAACAGCTGATGCACTTCTTGCCTTAGTCCTTTCTATTACAAGTAATTAGATTTGCTATGAACTGAGTTTATATCACACATTAATTTTGTTTTGTTTTGTTTTCACAGAAATGTAACTTGGAATAATTTAGCTATCCCAGACACTCACTGTTCCCGAGAGCTAGAAGAAGGTTACCAGTGCCCACCTGGATTTAAATGCATGGACCTTGAAGATCTGGGACTAAGCAGGCAAGAGCTGGGCTACAGTGGCTTTAATGAGATAGGTCTGTCCTACTGGTAAAATCCATTTCAGTATCCATTTAAAAATGTTTATAAAATGAGTAGAACAGATAGCTTGTAGCTGTGCTGAAAAGATATCAGGTGCAATCAGTATTCTACTCAAGTAGGGCACGTGCAAGAAAGACAAGCTGTGCTGTTTGCTTTGGAGTGATAACGTTTTAATCTATTTTTACACTGCCTGRGTTCCCAGGATTTAAATAACTTTGAAACAATGTCTTTATTTTAAAAGAGGCAACAGTTCATTATCACCAGTATGTAAATATAATGACTAATTTCTATGTTTTAGTTATGATTCATTTTAGAGTATATAATGGTCTCGTAATTCATCCTGTTTGTGTAATTTTAGTAACAAGTCTTATTCAAAAACATTACCTTGATAATCACCTTTGTACTAAAGGGCAGGGGGAGAGAGAATGAGTGCATGTACATCTGTGGCAATATGGATCCAAGATGTGTAAGTGAGAACTGGAACCACCATGACTCTCAGATGACTGAGACTTAAGCAGATTTTGCAGTACAGCTGCTAGGTGTCTTCTCCGAGAAGCACCACAAATCAGGAGGAGAATCCGTTCTCTGCTAGCTGAAATATGTTGTGTCATCCCCACAAGGAAGCACAGCACACTAGTAGCACAGAGCAATAATTCAGCTCAAATGTGGTGAAAAATATGCTGAAACGAAATTCATAGCCAGATGGAAAACAGGCAGTTTTCCTGTCAGAGCCATTTCACAGACAAAGGTCCAACAGGAGCCCGGGGTATACATTTCCATATGCACAGGTAGGGAAGTCCCTTCCAATGGGAAGGCATGCCTGCAGGCCATATTCCTTCTGATGTTTCTCTCTGGCTCCTGTAAGCAATTTTTTTTCCATTTTTTCCTGGATTGAGCTCCAGACAATAGACTGTTATCCTGGCCCCAGCTGAACTTGAAGGTAATAAAAAGTTTTAGTGACTGAATTACTACAATCTAAGACTTTTTTTTTTTTTTTTTTTTTTTTTTTAATATTGAACACCTTTGCAGCCCAGATTATTTCATTTGATTCCCAGGTGTCTGAATATACACAGAGCTGGAGGGTTACAAGAAATAGATTGACAGTCCTGCCACAGCAGTTACTCTGTGATATCAAAAACTGCCTGAGCAAAAACTACCATTATATGTGCTCTTTATTTTTTTCCTGTCTTTCATTAAAAGAGGAAAAAACATCAAAATATTATTATATTTTTCCTGGAATCTCTAAATATCTCTGTTATACCAATACTGCTAGCTCTATGAGTACACTGGTGGTACCTATCTTTTATATAAAACTTGTCTCAGTAGATCTCAAAGCACAATCTTGTGTGATCTTTCAGACAACTTTCAGCTTCGTGTGTGAGTGCCATTCTGCCATGCCTGGGTAAACATGAGCTGCATTGACATGAGGAGCTGAAAACCTCCACACACAAGTTCTGTGGTTTGGGATAGCTTGGCCATGGAGCATGGGATAAGTACCTCATCAGAAGAATTACTCCTCAGACTGAAGCTACCCTTGACATGCAAAATTAGTTGTCATACCTACTAGGGCACCAAATGCAGTTWTTTTAGCTGTCTACCTGGGGAAAAGTAGCTGCAATGCCTTGGACAAGCTTCATGGACAGACGATTTGAACATGGCTCAAAGTGCTTATTAAAGGAGGCCAGTACTTCTTTACTGATAGGAAGAGATTGGCAAAGATGGATGTAGTCCAAGGATGCCTACAAAGCTGGTTAAAAAAGCAGGGCTAAACTGTGGTCTCCTGAGTTCTAGTCCTGTGTTTTATTGCTAGTTCCTCCTGACTGTTGCATTTAAAGTTTGCTAACAGATATAGGAGAATTATCACTGATAAATCTTTTTTTATTTTTTTGCCTAGAAATAGGTAACCAGAGCATAAGTGCATATCACAGCCAGAGCTTAAATTGAACATCAGTTTCAAGCTGATCAATAAGCTTTAAAAGACCAGGGGAGACAGAGCAGTTACGCTGCAAAATGTTAAATAAACTCCCTYAAATTAGGAATGTTAAAAACAGAGTAATAATCAGCGAGTTTATCAATATTTTACAAATCTCCATTTGATGATGCACTTTTGTGTATATTTAGCAGGTGAGTAYTGCAATGGGTCTTTTCTGTGTAATTATAGTATTTTATTGTATACATTCATTCATGTTTTACTTGCAGATATTATTATGCAGCCTGTCCTGTTGGCTCCTCAAATGTATCATTACAAAAATCGCAAGAGCATAGCAGCAGTTTGGCAGCTACCATATAATTAGTGCCACTTCATTTGCTGCATATAAGTACAAGTTATACATATTTGAATTTGATCATTCCTGTTACTTTTCTTCGAAGAAAAAGGAAGCTTTTTAGAATTTTATTACAGAGTGAACATCAAATCTGTTCAAAGTAGCTGTAAGTGATTGATTTTTTCATACTGTGAAGACGATGCAAAGTAGGTAGTTACATATTTAGAAAGTACCTCTATTTTGGCCTTATTCTTTTTACACTTTCATAAGCGATTATGGCTATAAAGTTTTGATACTTGATAATATATTTTCATCAACATTTAATTCCCAGGCTTTCTTTTTAGTGTTCACATGTTCTGCTTATCAGTTTCATGCATATATGCATTTTTGAAGGAAGAACATAGTTACAGACTATAGATAATAGGGCTTGAAGATATCTTGGCAAGATTATGTAGTCCATTGCCTTCTCATGTGAAGGAGACTTCACCATCTTTCCAAGCAATCTATTCCAGTGCTTCATTATCCTTAGTCTTAAGAAGATTTCCCTAAAGTCTAACCTAAATCTATCTTTCTGCAGCTTAAGACCATAATTTTTTACCTTATTCACTATGGATATAGAGGAAATATTTAAAAAGAGCTTTTCTGCGTCTTTGAAGACCATTATTTTGCTTCATCTACCCTTTAGAGCACTGCTTGGCCAGATAGCTTCAAATTTTTCAGTCTTTTGCTATAGAACTTACTTTTAATAAATCATTTTTATTGCCCTTCTCTAGACTTTCTCCAGATGATTCACCTCTTTGCTGAAATGGAGTACTGGCAGAGTGCTTTATGTTTTTTTAAGCAGTATAACTGCTTCTACATCCCAGTGAGATGTTTTCCATTTTTACAACAGCATGATGTGGATGATTCATCTGCTTTTCGATTTGTTGCAGCCCCTCTGCACTTTTCTAAAGAACTGACATGATTGTTTCCCATCCCATATTTGTTTACTTGATTTTTTTTTAAATGTATAACCTTGCACTGGTTCCTGTTGCATGTTGTAATTTCTAGCTTTCAGACTATTTCTTCAATTAGCCAAAAACATCTAGAATTTAATTCTTTCCTCCTGAATGCTTGACGTACCCTTTAACTTACCTTTATCTGAAATGTGATGAGTATAATTTATATTCTACCAAAGTAGTCAATGATGAAAAAGTAAACAGAAGCAAACGAAGAACATACTCTGATGGAACCTCATTAGATAGCCTTTCTTTCTTACAATGCTTCATTAATACCTGCTCATAACAACACTTCCCAAATAATTTTACACCTGGTATRGAGTAGTTTCACCTAGCCATATTACCATATGTAAAAACTTCTTTAAAATTAAGATAYATAGCATGAATTACTTCTTCTGTCTTCACAAAACCTGCTTCTATTCTTTGTTTGTACAGCAGTAATAAAATTGGATTCATGACATAGATTCTATATTGCCTRCACACTTTAAATATGTTATAATAATAACATAATAATCATGCCCGATGTGTGTGATACTAATTTGTCAAATATGACCACATCAGCAGATGCCTCTGTTGTTTTTCAACGTATATATTTGTAGATTAGATGCAGAATGAAAGTAAGAACAGCCAATTCACCAGCCTTGTCAGTTTAAGCTGTAGCGAGAGTGAATTTCTTGAAGATCAGGCGAGGTCTCCTTGGTCTCACCTTGGAAAAGTTTTGAGCAAGGACCACACTGAGTGGAGAACCAATTAGCTAAGACCCCAAATCCATTATTTTTTGAACTTCTGAAATGGGAGGAAGGAAGAAGAGAACAATCTTCCCCCATAAATTCCAGTGGCCTTAGATGTTAAGGGTTCCAACTAGTGGGAGCTTACCAAAAAAAAAAACAAAAACAAAAAAACCAAAAACAAACAAAAAAAAACCTCCTTCTATTTGTTCATGAACTGAGTAGAAACCCGAGTACTCTTCCCAGCAGTTTAATGCACAGGTTGACTACTTAAGTAGGTATTGTTCCTATACGGTGGAAGCCTTCATACTAAATGAAGTCTTTTATCCATCAGGATGCCTGGAATATTTTTCGAACACTACCTGTGGGGCTGAGTGGGAGTAAGAGAAACGATATGAATGAAAGGCTGGCTGTGTGGATGTGGGTGGAAAGCTCCTTACTACTCACTGTACTGCTATAGTGCTGTCAAGCTTTTTGCCTTTTCAGGCTTCTTAGCTGATTTTGATTCACGCTCCTATGAAAAAGTTGACATTTGTTTCATATTAGAACAGCCTTCAACCTTGACTCCCACTGAGAGCATCAGGTGCATTCACAGTTGGCCTGTTTCTGCTTTCTCATTTTATTCTCTTCTCTTCTGTGCTTCTCTGTACTTTCTCCAGCTATGTTTAACTCCGTAGGGTGTAACTGATAGCATGAAGTGTGTAAAAATGATGGGCTAAACAGTGAGAAATGTGACCTCTTTTTTTTTTGGAATAACCCCCAGTAGTTGTGCAATTGGGACTATGATTGTATTTCCATGTATATTTTCATTTGATATATCTAAAAAAAATAAATGTAATTGTGGAAATAACAATAGCGTGGAAGACTTGGCAGTTGGAGAACTATGGAAAGTCCCTGTGCCTTCCATGACATTGTCCAAGTGAATGTCTACCTTTAACCAATGTATTTAACATGATGCCACCAGACCCAACTGAGGATGTTGGTAGGGTTATCTGCTGCTTGGAAGGGATGTCACAGAGACACAAATATGCCAGAACGATATKGCAGAACCTCCATCTTCTGTTGCTGCATTTTAAGCAGTTTTCCTCCTCGTTTTTACTTTCCATGCAGTGCAGATTCTTTTGTATTCAGATTTTTGAAACATCTGGCTAGTAATCACTCCATATGCCACAAGGGTGTAATGCTGTAATCATCTACAGATGTACACCTGCAGCTACATTACTGATTTTACTCTTCTCAGAATCTTACAGTGTTTTTTTTTTTCATGATTTATAGTGTTACATATTGCTTCAAATATTCTCAAAAGGAAAAGGAAATCCAGAATGAAACATACCTTTATATTTTGCAAGTAAGGGAGAGAAGTTTTATACCATGAAAGATCTCTTTGAAAACAGAAGCAAGTGATAGTCTTCCATGCTCTATCACCAACCTGTACCCCATAAATGATAATAATTATGTCTGGTACCTGCAGAGGGTATTTGCCAGTGGTGGTCCTATTAATTCCCTTTTTAGGTATAGGGGATAATCRCACACATTTTATTTTTTGGTGCCAAATAATGAATTCTCAGTGATACGGACTACTTTGAAGCATATACAAACACAAAATGAATATTAAACCTTACCAACTGTTTATTAGCAATGAACATTGTTTGGTGGTACAAAGAGCAGCAAAATCATAGGCTATCAGTCGTCTCATTATCTGGGCTGTGAAATGTCAACAGAGCTTTAAGTCTCAGATTCCTCACATTTCATATTATGAGGAATGGCCGAATATGTGACCTAGAGGGTAAATTAATAATTTGGAGAAAAGTTCTACATTTTTTTCTAATACAGACATTTCTTAACTGTTTTTAATTTGTTCTTCCTCCTTGTATCTAAAAAAATTCTGATCTAGATTATACTCCATTTTTTACAGAATAAGAAAATTGATATAATATTTATAATAATTGAAATTTGATATCAGCTTTCTGGACAGGTATGTATATTCCAGTCATTGTTTCCCCTCTGTTACCAGTACTGAGACTCCAGATATCAGTTTGCATACAAGTTGTTCGCCTTCCGAATGTGCAACAATAACTTTTTTTTTTTTTTTTTGCACAGGAATAACTTTCCTGTGCCACATGCCCTGGGTGTCCCTGCTGGAGCAGGGCGGTTGGACTAGATGATCCCTAGAGGTCCCTTCCAACTTCAACCGTTCTGTGTTTTTGGGGGTTTTTTTTCTGCATGATTTTTCCCCACAAATACTGCCTTTTGTTAGCTTCAGCAGCTCTTATAATTTTATCCATCATATCAGTCTGAAATAAATTGAATCTGGGTTCTATACCTCATTTTATTTTATTTTATTTTATTTTATTTTATTTTATTTTATTTTATTTTATTTTATTTTATTTTATTTTATTTTATTTTATTAGTTCACTTGTGTTTAATAGGGATGTTCTAGAATATTTTGTACACATACAGGGTAGTATCTTTTAGGCCAAAATCTCCTCTCATTGAAGTTCTTTTCATATGACAGATTGAAACAACTTTTTGAAGAGTCTCATCAAGATCTACATTATTAAGATAGCTTTTACTTGATTACTTTTTTCCCTCAAAAATAAGTGTGTTTCACTCTGTTCCACAAGTTTTGATTCCTTATTCATATGCTTAACCTCAGTGCCAAGAATTTGGCATTTTTTGACTCCTCTAGAAAACTGATTTTGAGTGCCATCATAGGCRAATAACAGTAGATTAGCTTGCCATTAAATAATTAAAAGTTTGAACACACATTGGTCTATCTCTCTCCATTACTGGTGTACTCTGTGGTATGGCTAGCACTGTTGGCTGTTAGCTCAAAATAAAGAATAACAGTGATACGATTTTGAAATGACAGAACTGAGAGATTTGACAATTTGCTGTACAGAGAATTCATTTTGATATTATGGAATTCTTCTTATCTAAGAAACCAAATCATAGGATTTAATTCTCAAATTGGTGCACCAAGAAAGAACTGCTCTTTATGAGCAGTAATGGGAGTGAAGAAGACTAAGCATACTGAATTTCTTAATATGTGCATGTATTTTCAGTTCTTGGCTGTATCAATCAAATAGAGATATCTTGTGGTGCACAGTATAATAAACTGTCATCTTGCAGAGAACAGAGAGCAATAATCAGTTTCACTTGACCTGTCTTCACATTCTGCGAGGTGGACTTTATCTTCTCATTCTATTTCTGCTCATTTTGCATCATAAATATTAGCATGAATTTTAAAATTAGCCAGATAAATTTCCAGATAATGGGCCACCAGTGCTGCAGTAAGATGTTTCTGGAGTTCATTTATCTATTCTGCCTGGAARGGGTGACTGGAAGGCAAACTTCAAGTAGTCTCTTGAGGTTCAAGCCCCATTCTCACTCTTTGGCAAGGACATGCTCCCTTGTCTTTGTCACTTGTCTCCCTTAAATGAATGCTTACTGCTTATTGTCACCTGTACTTTAGCACAACTCCAAAGAGAAGCCCCTTTTTTGTTCAGCTACAGCAACCTAGGAATGTTTGTACTGGGGCTGTGAAAGTATTTCTTGATTTGGAGATTGCCCTGTTTTCCTTGTACCTGTTTTCTACATCTAGTGTTAAGTTTATTTGAGGGTAAATAAACCATATAATTAAGATACCAATTATTGAGCCTTTTCCCAGGATTACTGGCTACCACTAGACTTGTTTTAGAAATGCTGATGTCCTCTGTATGGTGCTTTATCCTGAGCAGGCACAGTGGCTTAGTACTTACTTTGATCATAAATAATGTTTTAACCTTTGTAAATTATTTGTTCYTTGCCCTGGCAGCCTGACAAAACAGACTTTAACTCTCTGTAAACTTTTTATATAAGCTAATATATCTCTACCTGTCTACATGATACTTTGAAAACTGAGCTTTTCTCATTTAAAGAGTTATGTACTAAGGTCTGTAAAAAGCAGACAAATGTGTATGATTCATTATTATATCTCTGCAGTTAGATGTGGCAGTTAGCAAACATTTGGGGGATAATAGTACATTTAGAGCAAATGACAATTAGCTATATTTAGCAAAATTCTGAGACATATGACTAAATTGTACCTGCTATAGAAGGACTGAACATTCCTCCTCTCCCTCCTCAAGCTTGAGGTCCATTGAAGCCATGAAGTTTGCTAAAAATCTTGAGTTACTTCAGTTATTGTGTTTAGCATTATATTTCCATCTAAACAGATACAGAATTTTTAAAATGTGGATTTTCTAATATTAGATGGTGGTTTAAAGTGGGTTTGTATGGATTGTGTGTGTTCATAGAAGGGAGAAAACAGGTCACCGCAGGAAACACAATGTCAAAATGAGAAAACTCTACCAGGAATATGTTTCCTGATGATATATATGTGATGATATAACACATTATAAGTGGTATATCTTTACTGTGTGATGTAAATTACATTTTAATGGAAAATATATTGAGGAACCTTTTGTCAAAAATTTTCTGCAGATTAGAAAAGACTGTGGCTTAAGTACATTATGTAAACCCCTGACTTTTCAGAGGAAGGATCATCAGATTATATAAAGACTACATTTAAATTGATGTCCCTGAATGTCTAAGATCCTAATTTTGTATATCCTCGCTGTGTTGTGACCTTATACCAGAGAGATATGTGATATTCCTGCTTCATGATTTCTCTGGTAAAGGGAATCCTTGTACATGAGGCAGAGGAAGCTCCAGGCCATCTTCTAGCCTTAGTCTAACATTGACTGTTGAACCATATTAGTTCTGTGCACTAGCAACCAGTATATGGGAAGGTGTAAAGTTTTGAAAACCTAGAATAATTTGTGCAACCCTCTAGAATTTTAATTCATTGCTGCGTTAATCCCAAGGTAATTGAGTCTTGCATTAAACCAGGCAATCAGGTGAAACTAATGTGAATAGATTAGTACAGATGTCTTGTACTGACAGTCTTAGAAAACTTTACTGCTGCTAAGAGAATTCAGTGGAACACGCTTTCCCCTGGTGATCCAGGGTGTTAGGTCTTAGTTTCAGCAGTTAAGTAGTTGGATTTATAACGGAATAAAATAACCTTTCAGAAAGCTTGGTTGTTTTGTTCTGTTCTCAGTCTTGTTTGTAATTGTAGATCTTCACTGGTGGTCATCTTATTCTGCCTTATATAGGTTGATATATCACTCATGTCATTGTAGTATCCTGCACCAAATTTAACGATCTGACTGACATCTGTGGTGTGTGCTTCATTCTCTATTTTTCCCTTTCATTCTTATCTGCTTCTGGGAAAAGGCAGGGAATAGTTGGACAGTGGTTTTCCTTCTAATATTCTTGCTGATAAGTATTTGCATGATAGGGATGACATTAAAAAAAAAAAATGCAGATACTAAATAAAAGCGCCCTAAATGTGACCACAAATGGTCATTGATTGTAAGCATAAGCATATAGGTGAAAAAGCGGACTGGAAGATCATAAGATGATAAAAGCAGAGTAGGTCAAATACAAACTTTAATTACAATGTTAGGCTTTCTGTGCAATGTGTTACGTCACCTAAGACACCTCAATACCTTATTTTCCAATAACTCCAGGAACTTTTTCTTAGTTGTTTCAAGTTGCTAAGTCTTAAGTTCTGTTGAGTATTTGTTTTTCCTTGTGATTAATGAGATGAGATCACATAATGAAAAATTTTTAAGCTCAATAGAGCTTGTTAGCAGCAGCACCGGGGTTGACTTACTTAGATATTCCCACCCCTTGGTATCCATTGCTTTGTGTCTCAAGGAGGCTTATTAGCTCTTCTGTAAGGTTTAAAGCAATCCTGGAATGGAGATGACTAGGGAATACAGTGATGAAGGCTTTGGAGTGGCTCTGCAGGACTCTGGCTCCCAGACAGGCTCCAAAGGGAGCCTTTGCACTGCACTCCCTAAAGGGTCTGGCGTGTGTCAGTGCCCACCACTCCAGGTGATGAGTTAACCATGGTTTAACCACTGTTTCCACACACAACCTTTTCATTCTTGCTTTAACCTGCCTGTGCTCCAGTATCCCAAGACCTCCCGGTGTGACKTGGGATGGTAAATACTCTGTAAAGGCAAAGAAAGAAATTTACTCTGTATTCTTGCTATTATTTACTTATAATTCCTATGAGAAGTGTGAGTAAAGCACTCAGGTCTATCATCTACAGTGACATTTCTTCTTCTTCTAGTGCAAAATGCTAACCAGAGGGTCAAATAACTTTTTGAGGCCAAATAAAGCAATCAGGACACACACCTGCTAGAAATCTGTGGTCAAAAGAAACGTATATATACATTAAGAGAAGCTCTTTAATGAAGTTTTACTAAGAAAATAAGTAGAATGAGCAACTTCACACAAAAGAACCTCCCAGCATGAGAGTTTAGGAAAGGTTTATGTCAAAAAATAACTGTTTCTGTATGGGTAGCTACTAAACAACTCAAAGCCAATAGGCAAAGCATGAAGTTAGGCAATTAGAAACTTGCATACAAAAAAAAAAAAAAGGTTTAATTATCGCTCAGTGCCATTAAGACAATATAGCTGTACATTATGAGAGCTGTAGTCACTGAGAAGTAGAGCAATTGTTTCCTCACTGGAAGATTTTCCCTTTCAGACAAGAACTTTGGTATGTGACTAGTTTACAAGTTTTGACCTTCAGCACTTGCATAATGCGTGGGACATATTGTTCTTTTATTTGTGTCTTGAGGTTAGATTATTTTCTTCTAGGCGACATTTTGTAAAGTTGGTACAAATAAGAAAATCTACCAATATACTACACACTATAACCTATTATAGTCATGCAATATGCTCCTCTATACATACAATTAGAGCAGTTTACCTTTTACATCCCTTTTGATTTGATACTTCTGATTTAGCAATACAGGGGCAGACAGCAGCTTGGCCTTCCCACTTGTGCAAGGAAATAGGCTATTGCAGAAAAGCAAGCTCACAGATGGTCACTCCAGAGGGGGTGACACATGCATAGCAGACACTTACGTGCAAATCTGCAGTGCATCAGCTCATCTGCAGTAACAGACTTTGCACATGCTGCTACCCTGCAGTACCCTGTGGTAAATGTGTGGTGAGAGGGAAGTTCTTATCAACAGAAACTTAACTACAGTACTTTCTAGTTACATAGTAAATGCTATGCTAACTGCAACTACTCAGTTAACAAAGCTAGCTGATTAATATTAACTGTAATAGGCAAATGAATGAAGACAAACCAATTCTGCTTCATCTTATCCACGTGTGGATAGATGGTGTCCTTAAACCCAGGGAGGGAGGCTACTTATGAAGGATGTCACTGTCCCAAAGGGCTCTGCAAGTTGGCAAACCTGCAAAGAGCCCAAGATGCCAACCTTTGTAGCCTTCAAAGGAAGGTGGAGGTGGTGATGTTTGCACCCACAGTAATGGGGTCCAAGGGRTGGCCAAATACCGTCAAGGCAGGCTAGCTGCCCTAAGCACCCTTCAGCATTGAGGGATGGAGTTTGGGGGACTGCAAGTGACTGCTTTACTCTTGCAGCAGTGGTCCCATGCAGAGATCCCATAGCTGTCGCCAGCTATCCATCCTATCCACCATATCCACCTATCCACCATACATGGTGGAGATAATTCCAGGTGACAATAATAACACTGCCCAGCCATAAGAGCAGGACTTGTTTCTCAAGKTTCTGGGGTCCAAGCAGGCCTTATCTGAAAGTCTTGACATCCTYCTTTATAGGGAGGCATGGGAATGTGGCCTACTTGTTTCTGGCAACGAATCAGAGAATCACAGAATGCTTAAGGTTRGAAGGGACCTCCAGAGATAAATTAGTCCAACCCTCCTGCTCCAGCAGCGACACCCAGAGCACAGGGCAGCATCCAGGCGGGTTGGGAAGATCTCCAGAGAAGGAGACTCCACAGCCTCCCTGGGCAGCCTGTGCMAAGACTCTGGCACCTTCACAGGAAAGAAGTTCCTCCTCACATGGAGATGGAACTGCCTGTGTTGCAGCCTGGCTCCTTCCTCCCTACATTCACCCTTCAGGTATTTATACATATTAATCAGTTCCCCTCTCAACCCTCTCTTCTCCAGGCTAAACAGGCCCAGCTCACTTGGTCTTTCCTCATATGATGCATGCTCCAGTCCCTTAATCATCTTTGTTGCTCTCTGCTRGACCCTCTCTAGGAGCTCCACATCCCTCTATTACTGGGGAGCCCAGAACTGCCCCCAATGCTCCAGGTGCAGCCTCACCAGTGCTGGCGAGAGGGGCAGGATCACCTTCCTCCACCTGCTGCCAACACTCCTCCCCCAACATGTGTAATGACTTTCTCCTTCATTAAATTATACACAATTTGATACTGAGTTATTCAAATATTTAAATACTGAATGCTTCTTTTACTAAATGTGTCCTGTCCTTGGGGAGCTTTAGTAGTTGATTTGTTCTGTCCAAGGGTTCATGCCATTACATCGCCACGTGAAGGAATTCTTACAGTTTCTGTTATCCATTGAGAGGTATTTGGAAAAGACTTTCATCAACTAGTGAGGGGTTATGAGCTAAAAGAGTAGAACAGTATCTTGGGATCCTCTGCAAACTACTGAAATACTACTTAAAATAGCYGTAAGACTGCTTGATTCCTTTGTTATAGAAATAGCAAAATGACAGAAATTACTTGAAAGAATAAAAGCTTTATCTAAGAATATTAAAATATTAAAAAACTTATGTCTTCTTGATATTGGCCATTTTGATGATGATCAGGCTAAGAGATACACACCTTGCAATATGTKCAGGCGATGTGAATATATCTATAACACATCTAATGAATAACTAGTACTTCAATATTTTTTCTACTCTTTGGACATAGTGTCGAAATATATATTTGCCGTTGGGACGTCTCTGTGTTATGAGTTGTTTGAATACCTAAATATTTGCTATTCTGCCTAAAATATCTACCTAGATTTTTAATGAACAGACTCTTTAATAATCCAGGGGGTTGAAGGGTGCCCAAATAATCAAGAGAATGGAAGATGTTTTTAAGATGTACTGTTCCATCCCCAAGGAGGATGTAAGTGATGATCTTGGAAAACATACACTTTTACTTCCACACTGTAGTCTCCATTTTCCGTTCTTACTTGAAAACTGCTATATAAGGTTATCCCCCACTTTTCCAGCAGAGCCATACCACTACAACCTTATAGTACATGAGGTCACCAGAAAGAGCAGAACTTTGCCTAATTTCCGTGAGGGACTTTTTTGAAAATTCATGTCAATTAAGATTAGGAAATCTATGAAAGCATCTATGAATGTTAGGAGTCCCATAAAGAGGAGTAAACCAGATAATATCATTTCTACTGTAATGGCGCTTGCAGTAACTAAGTTTTGGCACTTTCTTATGTAAGGGATGAATTTGAGGCTGTTTCCAGCAAGCTGTATACGTTTATAAAGGAACTGAAAAAAAAAAAAAAAAAAAAACAATTTTCACAAGACTTGATCAGTCACTAGAGGAAAGGGGATCTCAGACCATTGATATAGTATAGGTACTGTGGTAATGTATTCAAGAAAAAAAAAATCAAAAGCTGTTTTATTTCTAGAGGGCCTGACTCTATACATAGTTACTTCCTGACAGAAGATAACCAGGGGCTGACAAATTCAAGTAAAATAGATTTGTCACAGCAGGACTTCTGTATGTCTCTTCTGATAAACTGTCATATTCTTTTCTTTTAATTACCTGCCTATGGCACGTTTTGCATGGAATTTTTATAGTAGTGTGTGTGATACTTGAATAGTCTTCTGTATTAAACAATTTTACTATGGTTTGATAGATTGTACAGTTGTACAATGAATATTGTACCAATTTTTTTGCCTACTGCCTCCTTATTTTAGAAGTTTTCCTTAAAATCTTGAGGTTAAATAACAATTAACTAAATATAACTATTGTAGTCTTGCAAACTGGAAGTTTCACTCATACTACTATTTAATCATCTTTTCTAGAACAAACCCTATCTGTATTTTCTCTTTCCAGTTTTCTTCTTTTAAGGTTATATATATAATCAACCTAGTTAATTTATGTTATGATACCAAACTTACTGTCCCATGGCTTTGGAAGAATAATGATGATTCATAGAAGGGTAATGGCAATGAATGGAAATCACATRCTAATTAAATGAAACCATTTAAAAAGTCAGCATTCTACCACTATTGTAATATAGCCATGAATTCCACTGATTCCACTGATAATGAAATATCAAGATGGTAAATATCCTGGAAACAGCTAAAGGTATTAACAGGGATGGATATTTACACAGTACTTTTACTATGTAAGTAGTTGCTCTTGGAAGCTTGTAGGGTTTGTTTAATAGAAGCCAGCATGGTTATTGCCCATGTTTTTTGCAGTCTTTTACCTGGGCCACCCTTTTTCTAGTGAAGAATGCTGCTTCTACTGCTAACTTATTAGAACTGTGGTTAGGCTTCTCTACAGTAATTTCAAAAATGTCTTACTCCTAATTAAAACAGATTATGCTAATTGTTTCACACCTCTCTGCTTTCTGTGTATTTTCTTCTCAAATATTTTGCCAAATTTGTCAGCTATGATGCTTCATGTTATGATACCAAACTAACTAGTCTTCATCGGTTTGTCTTTCTCCAGATGGTTCCCAGTTTCATTTGCTCCTTACAAGTGCTGTGAAATACATAAAACACAAGGTTTCATGGACCTACAAGCTCTTGGTTTCTGCAAGGGCTATGACTTTTATTTTTTCCTAAATCTGTATTTAGTTCCTTCAGCTTCTTGGTTTCATTTAAATATTATAATTATCAATAGATTCAAACAACTATACTGACAGCATAGACTTGAAGACTTTTTACCAAGGTATGGGGGTATTGACAGTTCTGTCTGTAATTCATCTATTCTTGAAAGATGTGCGATTGCAGCTGTCAGCAGCATACTCAGGCACATGCAGGAAGTATGAAAAGTTTTTATTGCAGATTTTAAGTCCAGTTCACAATAAACAAATATTTTGTAAAAAAAAAAAAAAAAAAAAAAAACAGCCTTTGTACCAGACAGTGACCTTCCCCCCAGCTACTGTACAGGACTTTATTAAATCAGCCACATTACTGAGAACTTCTAGAACAGAGCACAGTGTTAATCCTTCCTGCATAACCTCATTAGAAGCCTTCTTAAAAATTTCTCATGTCAGGAAGCCAATGAAAATGAAATACCTAAATTTTTGTATTTTTGCTCATTAAGGCTTAAGTCTGTGTTAATTTAAAGTAATAGGACTGACTATAATTGACTTAGTGGGTTTTGGATTGGGGCCTAAATCAACATATATGCTGATGACACTTGATTTTCAAATGGTACAGCACGACTGGAAAGAGCCTTGCATGTTCTTGCATGAGCCTTGCCCATTCCTTTTTATGACTATAGGGAACTGTGCAGTATACAGTGTTCATAAATATATCATGTCCCAATTTAAAAGAAAATTACCAACAGAAGGAGCAAAACAAGCTGAAAATAAAATTCTAGGACCTCATTTCTCTGATGGTTAGAAAACTCCTATACCAACAGCCTTCATCATGTTCATGGCCATTTGTTTTAAAGCCAATGTTACTGTTTATTTTCAAAGTCTTTTTTTTTCTTCTCACTGTGATCAAAGAAAGTACTTAGTGATATTTTCCCGCTATCTTTTGTGTTTTTTTTTTTTTTAAACTTGGGAACTTCCTGTCACCCAAGGTTGTGTTTGCATGTAGGTATGTTTCTGATGGGTAGCATAACTGAGCCCTAGACTGGAGCTGTGTATCCTTGCTTTGGAATGGAGAGGTGGGATTTGCCTGTGGTAGAGTCATCTGCTGGACATTGATCTTTGGTCCACAAACAACATCACGTAGACTGACCCATGATAACGCTGCTTGGGGATGAAATGGGCTATCTTTTGGACAGAACGGTTGTATATCTGTAGGTGCAATGGTTGGCTTTGGCCTCCACTGGACCCCATGGATCAGCTCTCTGCCCAAAGACATAACTCAGCATTTTCTGAGTGTGTCTTTATTTTATTTTATTTTATTTTATTTTATTTTATTTTATTTTATTTTATTTTATTTTATTTTATTTTATTTTATTTTATTTTTTTCAGTACAAAGTTCACGAAATGCTGCAAGCATTGTGTCACAGCCCTCTAGGGACATGATATTTTGCCCTGATACTGGAGGATTGAATTGCATGAGGGAGAGGGAGACTATGGGAAGTCCTGAAATATCTGGAATAGTACAAAAGGTTTGTGCAGGTGGAGAACACTGTGCTTGGTAGAGTCACGTCCCACGTGCCTCATTGCTAGAGATGCCTGTAACAAGCTGTCCGCAGAATTGCTCACAGGTTTAATCTGAGACAGAACTAATTGATTCCCTCCAAAAGAAAACAYAGAAATAAAATAACCTGTATACAACATGGGTGATCAGGAAGCGGGACCTGAAGTGAACTGAGAGGCTAAGTGATTTGACAACACATGTGTTTTCACGAGTTAGGCTTTTCAGGTGGCTGAGGCTGTGGTTTGGCTTGTGTTCATACCCAACAATAGCACTTTTTCTAGCTCAGGAATGGGTATGTGACTATTTTAGTGTCAGAGACACTGGATTTATGCCACCATTATCCTCAAGGTAGGACACCAGAGAAAACCTGTTATGGCACAAGTTAGATTACAGAGAGACAATACGTGATGCAGCGTGCAACCTTTCAGTACAAAATGAAACCCTCCAAAAAAAAAAAAAAATCATCTAGCAGAGCCAGCCTATACACATAGCAAAATGGTGCTATGTGTCATGAGGCTCTGAGGCCTCTGACACAGTATAAAACTAATRATTGTGATCAGACAATTCATTTTAGCATCAGGAGATGTTTTGGGTTACTTTGCTACCTTTAAGAAAGCAAACATAAGTTGTGTTCTATTGGTTTTCCAATAAAAGTACTTGAAAATTGCTTTTTTTTGTTTTGTCAGCTGCTTATCAGTTGTTTTTCTTGGTCAACACAGAGTTTCCATAGAAAAGCAAACAGACATACAAAGTATTACAAGTTTTGTGTAACTATGCACAACTCTGCCTAGATTTATGTATATGGCTACTTATGTGGTGATTTTTCTTTCTRTATAGGACTATTAACATATTTACAACTCAGTTTTAGGAAACAGTAAGGAAATTATGCTCCTATTTGCCACTTTAAGTGGTGCTTCATTACTTATTATTGCTGTGTCCCAGTTTTGCTAAATTATGCAGAAGAGGCTTGGTCACAGAAAAGGACCTTACTGTTTTTACTCTCAAATTGTTGTGTTTTGTTTTAATTTGTTTTTTTATAAGTAATTTATTGTTACGACTCCTTGCTCTGGAGCTTATTTAACATTCTTTTGTTAGACACGTAGTAACACAAGATTTTACCAGATGGCTGCAGGTATATATTTTTCTTCTTTTTGGAACGATTTGTTATGATTAAGATATTTGCCTAGGTATAAACCAGATCATTTAACTGTGGTATCAAGGAACATAACACTTTGCAAATACAGGACATGACGAGTGTAACTGAATCCCAGAGTTTCCAYGTGACACAGAATTCTTTAATACTATAAAACTGAAGAAAACTGTGAATCACCCAAGAAGGTGGGTTCCCTAACACTGGAAACATAAGGTTTTTTTAAGAAAATATTATGTAAGTGAGCAGAGCTTCAGAGTTAGGATCAGGATTCATTTTTACCTCTTCTAAAAGTTATGGGAAAATAATAAAACAATATATAGGTCTACCCAGACCTTGGTGGAGTCTGGATCAGAGATAGACATAGAAACAAGTTACTGAGAATAACTTCTGTTGATTCTTGCTGCCTGCAGTAACCRTCCTTATATATGCATTTACATCTAAGTGATACATAGCTAGAAGTACCTTAGATTCTAGTGAGAGGAGGGAATAGACTGTGAAATACCTGGCATGCAGTAAACCATTCTTTAACTTATCCATGTTACTTATGTCTGTGTAACCAACACTCTGGCTTCATTTTACCAACTTCCACTTGTAAAATGAGATCTGTTAAACTGTGATTATTAGAGTTCATCCTTTGCTAAAAACTTAAAGGAGGTAGTTCTGATCTGTAGTTCTTGGGAAACTGTTACACTGAACAATCCAAAACTCAACTTTTCTCATAAAAAGTGATTTTCTTTGAAATCACATGTTCATRTGGCTCAGTACAGAATGCTACATTTTCTTCTTTAGCTAAAAGCTTTAAAGAAAAATATGTTGAATTTCATAGGTCTGTGTGCATCTTTCATAGCTATGAGTCAAAGAACAAAGCTGAGACAYGTATAGAAGATCAGCATTTTTGCAGGAAAAATTGACGTTGAGAAAAAGGAAAGAAGGCATATCTGAAGAAAAAAAAAAAAAAAGGAGTATTGATTTGACAGTTTGGAATCCAGGAAGTTTCTCTCATGAATCTATTGAACTATTTTGAGTAGTGCACAAGTGTCAGAAAGGATTTCTGCAAACGAAGATAATATTGAAAACAAGGTTTAAGTAGAGTGTGTTATTACTTTGAACCTTGTTCCTCCCCCAAAATATGTGGCAATTTGTAAAGCTTTTCTTGACAAAGGTTTTGATTTTCCTCTCCAAATAAACTGCTGGGTGATTAACCTATTAGTGCTAGTCTTCCAAGAATTCTTTTGATAACCAGTAGATCTTTGGTCATGTAAACACTTTCTTTAGGACAGTAAAGAATGAAACAAGTATTACAAGGATTGTTTTTAAAACCAAAAACTTTTAAATCAAAACTGCTCCCATGCCCCATCCTCCGGCACCCTAACTGCATGTATTAGGCTAGTGCATAAACTTCCCTCTCTTGTCAACAACAAAAGTAAATTATTTTCTGTGTCACATAACAGATATCAGGCAATACTTAACCCATTAATACCTAAGTAGGTCATTAAGTGAGAGCAGTTTGTGCTTCCTTGTCACAGTCAGTCGTAGAGATGCTTTCTCCCATCAGGACAGGAAGATTTTGTCTCTTCAGCTAGGCCAGCGTCTTAGGATGTGTTTATCACTGCATGTTTGTTTTTGTCCCCTTGGGAAGGGGTTTTCAAAAGCATTCAACACTGACCTGATTTGTCTCTTATTTAAGTCTAACAGAGTTATACCACTGATTGCAGTAAGGACAAGTTTTCACCTCAGTGCTTTTGAAAATGTTATTGATGCAAGAGGAGGTGGCTGATCTCATCATTTTAAAGGAGAGATTGCATCATCAGAGAAATGCATGCAGTTCCCAGGGATGCCCAGAGGAACTGAATGACACCGAAACAGAGCTTTAGGACAGAACATCAGCTTTGATTGTCTAGGTTCCTTAAAGCACCTACTTTTCCAGCCTTGCAGTAAATACATATGTATATATACACATATCCTTTTGCTCTTTGAACTCCARTGCCTTGCTCTTTACCTTCATACATGTGAGTAACATGCTAGTCATCATCAGGTTGAACAACCACTTCCCGCACACAGTCAACTTTATGAGTTCCTGTATACTAATCTTCAGGTCTTCTTTGGTTTGTTTTATATCTAAATACCCCACAGGGAATGAGGGTGAGGTTCTTTTGTTAAATATTTGTGCTTTTTTATTACTGACTAATCGAATATTTCAAGTTTTAGGATGAAGGAGGTTGCAGTGCAACTGGAAATAAGGAAGTGTGTTGTGGAGATGAAATAAAATRTAGTGGAGTTGATTTGAAAAGCATTTGCAAAAGCTTTCCTCACACTGTGGAAATCATCATTTTTCTATATGGACTGTCCCAACCCTTTTTTTCCTAGAAATCTTTTTATCTTGAACTCCTCTGATTGTTGTTGCTAATATAAATATTACACTGGAAATGTTCCAATTAGATCAGGACTCTTTTAATCCTTATTTCCCAAACATGTCCCCAATTTTAGGAGCTCCATGTGTCTCCAACTTTAGAAACTATTCTTCAGTTCACTTACATCACTTCTGCATGCTCCCATTAGGGAAATGTTCCAATATTTTTTTTGCCTCAACCCATTTTGCTACTTCTGAGACGAGGGTAAAGACATTATGAAATTATGCCTTGTGATCAGTTAACTCTACTTTTGGAWAAAGCGTTGTTCTGGTCACTCTAGATATGGAAACATTACTATGTAAATGTATTCTGTGGTTCTTTTTCCATGCAATACATAATTCCATTCTTGTTTCAAAGATACATTTTTTTATTAATGAAGTAAATAGCTGACACCATGATACATGCTAGCCATGCTGTCTGATGGCTGCACTTAAAATGAGTAAGATTGCTTTTTGACAATGATGCAATAGGTGAATGATTTTGATTGACAGTGTATGAAAAGCAATACTGAATTTACATGCCTTTTGTCAAGAAAGATTCGCCTACTTAGTTTTCTCAGTGATAAAAGCATCTATTACTACACTGATTTTAAGAGGCATTTCCAATATTTAACATATGACTGAATGACAATTGAAATGCAGAATGTCTCTTCAAAGAGCATGCCTTTAATTTACCTACTTAATATGATCACTCTTTATGTATTCATTACATTTTAAATGTATGAATTTTTGTGTATTTCTGAGTGCTTTGTTTCTGCACTGTTATTTTTACTGTATGCTTTTAAAGGCATTTGCACATGTAATGTATTTTGAGAGAAGAAAAAGATAGTCCTTTAAAATAACTCATTTTCAAGGACCGTGTTAATACAAATTACAGTGCTTGTGTTTAACAAGTTTTATGTTATGGTATTTTGTCATAACATTTACCTTAGTCATGTATCATGGGTGTGTTTTAGATCAGAGACATTTCACTAGAAAGACCGATAAGGTAGCAAGTCTATCTTCACAGCATTGCCACTTTTAACAGACTCTTGCTGGATACAGACATTTGGCTGATAAGCAAAAGTTCAGTTTTGATTCTCCTTAAGGTGAGCTGCGTGAATCCAGGACAAGATTGCAGGTGAAACGTGTAGCTTGAAGGGTCTTCTGGTGACCATGGCCACCCTGTGATCCCTCCCTGGGCCCTCTTCAAAASAGGACACAGGGGTTTATCTGTCCATCTTCAAACTACACACATACACACACAGGCAGACACAGAGCAAGGGTTGTACAAGACTGTTTATTAGCACTGCAGCTGTGTGAATGCAAAAAGGGGAAAGCAGTCAATGTGTATGCAAATAAAACCCAGCTTATGAACTTCACTGACATCTTAGATCCATATTTGYTGGCTTGTTGTGAATATACAGATGAGGAGCATTTTAATCACAAAAATATTCGTGGAAGGCAAATGTAAATGCTCATCTGGCTAAATATCCATAAATTTTCACATCCAGAGTCATTCTGAAGATTGTTTGTCGCTGTTCATATGAGAGATTTGTTTATAAATGTAAAACAGATTTTGCTGGTTTTAAAGCATAGCACATTAAATCAAGGAGCACTAAGCACAATCATATGTGATATTTTAACGGTATAACTCCTGTTTACCCTGTGCAGACATCTGCTAAGATTGATGCATTTGTATTAGTAAGCTAACACTTGCTAATTTGTGTAAATTGTATTAGTCACCCAACACTGAGGAGCGTATAAAGTTTTTAGACAGTTGCAAATGGTGTTATTGTCCAAGTCCATCACCTCTCTTGCTCAAAGTCACTTTATCTTTCCACCAGTAGCCCTGTAGCACAAATTGCCTTGATCCTCAGCACTTACATGTTTATCTTTCTTAATCTCCTTATTGCTTTTCTGTATATCATCACTTCTGTTACATAAAGGCTTTATCCTCTCAAAACAAAACAGATTTTCAAATTGAAAAATCAATAACACATCGGTATTATGTGTTTGAAGTCTCTRTGCTTTCATGGGTTAAACGATACTGTTCAAGCAGGATTTTGGTGTCTCCCCTGCAGCTAATGAGTGCACTGCAAAGCTCCCATTTTGCCCTGTCTTCCTCAGCAAGTCACAGGTGAATTATAGTGATATTGGGTGTTTCRGGGAAGGAGCCAAGCATCAGTGTGTGTCCTTTTCTTTTTTTCCTTCTCATTTCTACTGGCTGGCAAATTGTCTGATAAGAGCTGGTGCAGGAGAGTAAAGCAGGCTGGAGCACTGACCCGGAGACAAGCAATAAAACGGAAACCCACTCAGCCTTTCAGGATTTGCTGTTTTTATCATTTCAATCACATCTAGAAGCTGCATTCCAAAGTGCACCTTTTCACTTGTATTCCAGGACAGTCCTAGAAAATTCTACATTCACCAAAGCAAGAAAATCTTGAAAGCACAGAGTGCTTTACAACTGTGTTAATATTGGAAGATAGGGCATAAATTAAAAGCTGTCTAGGCAGTGGGGATATCCACAGCTTGCAGGAACATTCATCCTCATGATTTATTTTATCAGTGAATGTGAGCAGGAACAGGAATACTCCAGGGTTTATAACATTTCTAGGAGTAAAAGAGTAGTTTTTTTTAGTGGACGTAACATTCACAAAGCATCTTAAAATAAAGATACCACTCAGTGTTCAACAGAATAAGTAGAGTTAAGTTAACATCAAAAAGCCACTTAGTTTTTCCCGGGAAGTGATCAGTGCTTTTGCTAGCACACTCTCCTCAGGCTGCCCTTTCTTTGCTGGTAGTTTACATGCTGCCTGATGTTCCAGATGTGCCCAAGGTGCACGATCTCCATCTAGTGGCTACTCTTAAATTAAGAAAAATAACATTTACTAAATGGAAGCACTTTATGGGAGACAGAATGTAATATTTTAAGCTTTTACTAACAACATGTGCGTATTTGTCTGATTAATTGGTGATTAAAAAAGAAAAAAACAAAAAAAAAAACGAAAGACAAACCTAGACTCTTAATAGTCCAAAGCTGAACTGTCCTGAAGTCTGGTGGTGAAGGCTTGTTTTGTTTCATTTYGTTTTTCCTCACCATACCATGTAACAGCATAATACAGTAGCTCTGTGTACGTGTGGTCGGAGTGACAGTCCAAAGGGAGAGCTGAAGAGATGTGACGCCCGATCACACTCTAAAAGAGCCAGCTGCAGCATTTCACACATGAACACACCCAAGAAATCACTGTTTTGAAGAAAAAATGCAAAGGCAAGGAAGTTTCTGGAGGGACTCACTCCTCTAGGGAATACACATAACACTGGTAGGTTGTCTTAGGGAGTTTCACACAGCKTGTCATGCCCTCCTGTGACTTGGCTTTCCAGCAGGCACAAGAGACCCAAGAAACCGCTGGTGCAGTAAACCAAGGTATAGATAGAGTAAACATGCAGCAAATGCTGGAGTTAATGGCATTGCTGGTCACAGGAATTAGCTACAAGCTATTTTTTAAGCTAAGAACTTTGTTCTTGGCTTTTTGTTCCTCACTTTTTTTCTGGTAGTGGCTATGAATCCTACAGTAATCAAAGATATTAGTAAAAGGCAAAAGCCTGTGAATTCTGTATGCATAYGAATACATCATTGGGAATCTTCAAGCTAGAACATGAAGCTAGTATGAAATACTCAGGGTTTTCAGCAGGAGAGGATTCCTGATTCTCCTATGGAAAATTATCCCTTCTTCTTGTGTCACTTCATCATTTGACTGTTGTTTTCTCTCTCTGGTATATTCATCTGTATTGTGGGCAAGAGTAAGGTGACCCAGCTCCCTGTTTATTCCTGGAAACCAGTGGAGTTTCTTTTTGATAAAATTATTTTTTAACAAAAGAGATAAAGCAACAACTTCTTTCATGTCCCAGTCTAATGCTCCCAGCTAGTACATCTGAAAGAAGCATGTTTTCTGAAGAAGGCACATGTCCTCTTTACATTTTAGTACTGAATGTCATATATTGCAGCGAGCAGTTTTAGTGACATTACAGTTTTCCTCCTGATCGCCCTTTTGTATGTTACTCTTCTCTTTTACCTCTGTCATCATCAGTCAGTTCCTCCTAATTGACCTTAATTCTTCTTGCCACAGAGTGTTAAACATCTACGAAAGCACACAGGGGAAAAAAAAATCTGCTAAATATTTTTCTTTTTCTATTATTATTTGCTGAGATTTGACAATATTCTAGGTACAGAAATTTAAACRCCCTCCCAAATCCAACAGTTTGCCCATGACAGCATGGCCAGACCGGTGAGTAATCCCAGCAACGAGGCCGCTTGTGCCCCGGAACAGCCACACGCTCCATCTTGCTCTCCCATAGGGCTTCAGGCATACCAAGAAAAAGGAGGCATGATTCTGTGAAAGRAGAGTCTTTTGGAATAATTTGTACACTTACCTAAGCAAGATATAGTCAATTATTAAATTAATAGTCATAAAAAAGTGAAATCAGTTGCTCATTGTCTATAAATAAATTTTTAGAACAGCAAAAGAACATACAGTAAGGCAGATGTTAGCTAAGAATTGCTCTTTTCAARTCAAAATGTTTCATGGTTTTGGATCCCAAATTGTCATTTTTTTATTCTATATCCAGTTGAAACAGCCTTTAAAGACCTTGTTAACAGCTTAGTTGCTGGCATCAATACTGGATGCTATGTTTCTTTCTAGCCACATATGCTAAGTAAGAATTAAATAATTTTTGTGGTAATTGCCTTAAAATAGCCCTAAGAACACCTGTACTGACTGTATATAAGGTATAATGTCACAGATGGAGACATTATTTTAATTGGGTTATTTGTGCATCTTGATCAGCTCACTGTATTGCCTTGCTGCAGCAGATGGTCCAGTGTATGTTTTATAAATACTTTGCATGACATCCTCTCTATTTTGCTAATCTTCACTGTGACTTCCCCATTGATAATGACTAATTGCTRTTTCCTTGCCAGTAACTTTTAATAGATTCTTTTCTTTTTTTTTCTTCTGCCTGTCCTTAACAGCATTGTTTGGTTCAATAATTTAATCAGTTCAGCAACAGTATAATATTAGATGATTGAACCATCAGTTTGTGAATTTTTGAAATGCAAATGCCCATGAAGAAAACACTGATGAATACTGCAATACTGATAAGACACTACTGATTTTATACATTTATTTAATTATTTGTAGAAATGAAAAGAGTTTTGCTATCTGCGCAGAGCTTTTTCTTCCCCCTTTTTTTTTTTTTCTAATTCTGTCCTGAGGCTCATAAGCAGTAAATAGGAAAGGTATTCCTTAGCCAGAAGAATTAATATAAAGGATTAACATTTTTTCCTACCCAGCATGATCATATTAGTCATTCAACATACACAGATCACACTAGTGAGTGAATACAAAAAATAAAAGAATGTTTGTCACTGCCTCCTTTTATCAATGAAGATTTGTCTGTGAAATGGACTCCCTAAGGCAAAAATGCTTCCCAGTTCATCCCACCTGGGTGAGCAGGCAGCTATATGTAGATGCTGGAAATTCAGAGGGAGYTAACGTAACATATCACAGTACTCTTTACAGCCTTCTTTTTTCATTTTCTCAGATTTTCTGGGAAAATCTTGGACTTTAACTGTTTCTTCTGTGAATAGAAACAAAGAGTCRTGCTTTTAGCAGCCTTTATGTTTTCCTAATGGCCGTGCTTCGCTAGCTCGCCATTTATTTTACACATAATCTCTCATGCAAGGCAGCAGTAGTGAAGCTGCAGAGCTCAAAGGTGATTGTAGGACAATTCCACAATTTCACAGTGATTTGTGTGATTTCACAGTTTAATTTTCACAGTTTAATTTCCTTCCGTCTTGGAGTAAAACTGAAAGATTTTCAATGGGCATAAATGGAATAGTGCTAAAATTCCACTTCTGGATCAAAACCTGATTATCTCAATGTGGGGCATTGGTTTGCAGGCCTGGGTTATTCTTTGGGGGCTGTATTTCATATGTCACGTATATCTGAATTTGCAGCAGGTTTCATTCTAGAACTCTCCAAATTAGACAGAGAAGCAAGGACAAGTAAAGAGAAGGAAGAGAGAAGGAGCAAAGGAAAGGAAAATGGAAAGAGAGAGAATGGGGAAGGAGAAGGGAAGACTAATCAGGAATTAGTAAAGAGATTGTGGCTGATAGTCAACATGAATACAGTGGAACTTCATCCGTTGTGGTGGAACTGATCTCATATGAGAGGCTTGGGTGAAAGATTTCGTCTAGCTGGCAAGGAAGGAAAGGGTGGATACATATGGATTTCCATAATTTATCAAATATTGTTAGAGAATCAAATCCCTATTTTGTTTCTGTTTGTGCCAATAAAGGTAGTTCAGGATTAGAAATTAGAATTTCTCAGTGTTCTCCCTTAGGATGCTTAATATGTTACTTARACTTTTCCTTTTAAGTCTTCTAGCCTTTAAGCTTTCCAGCCTCTAAGTGTGCTGTATGGTCAGACATCCACCAGCAATATCTAYTTAGGTGCAAGTCAGATATTTTGTCTGATCATTTGAGTTTGGCCATAATTCTCTATAATACCAGCCACATTTTTCTTTTGCTATCTTTTATTTATGTATTTATTTCCTAGGATGGAGAAGGAAATTAATTACATAAAGGAGTTGTTGAAACTGCCCTATTTTTTATGCTTGACAGAGGACAACTCTTTTTGGGTGTAATTCATGTGAGAATCTGGCTCATTCTTGACAAGTTTATCACTGATCCTTGGAGACACTTGCTTTGGAGGGTGTTAGCAGAGCAAGCCTTTCGCACTCTCTGCACCTTTGTAAGGACCATTCTCCCTAGAACAAGGCTCATCCGTCATTATTTATTGGCTTCATAGAGGGAAAAATTAATAGGTAAAAAAATTTATTACTATCAAGTGTTCTCCTTCCTACTTGAATATTATTGATGGGGACAAAAGCTGTTAATATTTCTACTTTATTTATTTATTTAKATTTTCTTAGTTTTTATCCCACATATTATTTATAATAGGCTTGTTAGTCTCTTTCTTTCTGCATGAAAGTAGGGAAAAGATGACAGGTATGTGGCGTTACTTTATTTTTCCGTACTTGAGAATTTGAGAGCCACCTCTTTATTTTGCCTCTTTTTAGTCTAGGAGGCAGGGATACAAACAAAACCTCACATAGTTAAAAGATTTCTGTCAACTTAAATGGGGGTCATGTTAGCTACAAGCAAACTCAGCCCTCTCCCAAAACATAAAAAAAATAAACATCAGATACTTTATTTTCATGAAACCAGTAGTGGTTTAGAGTCTGTAGATGCCTGAGCTCTGCCTGCAGAATGGTAGCACATAGGGCAGCAGGTTTATTCCTCTCCTCCACTTCTCCCTGAGGTGTTCAGTGCTCCTGGTCTCTGTCACTGTGGATCAGTCCTGCTAGCTCAGTGCAGGGTTGAGCTTATTGGAGGTTGAACTTGGCATTCACGTTGTAAACCCTTGTGGTTGCGCTAAAATGCAGTTTGACCCCTGACTATTTTTACATTCTTGTTGCAGAAATAAGGGGGAAGGAGGAGCCAGAAGGCAGCTGTTGGAGCGTATTATCCCATAGTTCTCTACAACACCCTTTCTGGCTATTGGACCCTGAAGAAACACATTCCCCCACAGCCTCTCTTAAACTGTGAACCCTTAGTACTGTTTCATTAACCCCTAGACCAGCTAAAGACAAGAGTGGTACAGAATTGCCTAAATCCCTTCTTCCCTCTTCATCTACTCATTTTCCTAACTTAATAATTGCTAGGAGACCTAATCTAGAATCTGAACCACAATGTAGATGTTAGTGTCTAGCTTTGAAATTGCTTCCCTTTTGCATTAGGRAAATGCACCCATTAAATCCCATTGCTACAAAAGTGATATCAGAAGGACTGCCAGTATTCTGCAGACAAGAGTGAGCCTGAAGAGTCCCTTCCAGATTTCAATATTCAGTTTTTCAGACAAAAGACAGAGGGGCTAGTTTGCAAAAAAAATGGCTGCATTCATTAGAATGAATTTGACTTTTAAGTTCAAAATGAGAAAAAGGTAGTTTAGTAGTTTTTATTCAAAAGTGGGTTTTGCACACATAAACTCCTCATAGCTTTTCTGCAGCATCTCCTCTTCCCTTTTCCCAGGATTATTTAATAGCTTTAACTCAGAAATACTTTAACATTTTTAAGGCAATACACTTGCATTAACACAGCTACCATGGRTACCTGAACTTCAGCACTGTTCAATTGCTTGTTATAGACACTTAATTGTGCTTGCTAGTATCGTGCACCCTTTTGGTGTGTTGCTGCTTACCCAGCCTTGCTTACATTAATAGTGATTCCTTTCACCTACCAAATGTTGATYCTGATAGCTTTAATTAAGTCTTTTTTTACAGATGCTGCTGAAGTCACACGATGGGACAAATTCTGCCCCTGGAGACATTTGCATACTTCCCACTGACCCCATCTAAGGGGTTGTGCATGTGTGTCCAGGGAGAGAATGGAGCCCTGTCTAATGTAAAAACAATTCAGACTCAATTGCAAAAAGAAGAAACATGGAAATGCACCTGAGAAACTGCTGTTTGAAGAGAGGAGATCTGATACCCTTTAAATAAAAGAAAAATAAAATAGATGAAAGATGACTGTTTGCTGATGTTAAAAACATTTTGGGCGGCTTAATGCCAGGCATCTTCATTTTTCCTTTAACAGGTACAAGCATATTTACCGTTTATGAAGCTGCTTCTCAAGAAGGCTGGGTGTTCCTTATGTATCGAGCAATTGACAGTTTTCCCCGATGGCGTTCATATTTCTATTTCATCACCTTAATTTTCTTTCTGGCCTGGCTTGTTAAGGTACTGAACAATTTGTTCTTTTAAAGCTATCTGAAATGTAGATCATACTGGAATTAATTTATCTCTTCTGTGCTTCCTGAGCTTTGTGTCAGCCATTTCTTTCACGTTCTTTTTACAGAATGTTTTCATTGCAGTCATCATTGAAACGTTTGCAGAAATTCGAGTGCAGTTCCAGCAGATGTGGGGATCTAGGAGCAGCACCACTTCGACTGCCACCACCCAGGTGAGGTCTTCATGATAGAGCACCCAAAAACTGAGGTCTGCTGGGGACTTAATTGTTCGTAGTTTATAATAATAAGGCATAAATGCTTGTTAATTATTGTTTCATCTCAGTAGSTTTTATTTAGTGAAACTAAGGAGGCATGAGGTGCTTAGGCAGTAGGAGATCCAAACTGTGACTGGAAGTAGCCACAGAAAGCGAGAGCCTGGATTTGAGATAATAACTAGGTAGAAACTGGTTTGAACTCAAGTGATAGAAAAGACTCAGTACGAAAAACAAGATCTAACGCATTGAAATCAAAACTGCTTCCTCATTGTTGTAGCAAATACAGTAAATGAGTAAATGGCTATAGGTTTTTTCAGTGCTAGTACACTTCCTATCTGAGGAAACGCAACTGCCTGCAAAAAGTCCTTAGGAAAACASATATAAGAAATCTACCTGTGAGAAAAATTTTACAACTTCTGTAGCCAAAAATTGTTTACTTTCTTAAGCCAAAGGATTTAAGTGTCTTCAAAATTATTTATTAAATACTTTCTGGTGTATCTTTGGATTTTCTTGTAATCCGTATGTAAATCTCATCCTTTTTTTTTGCCTGCTGCTACATTTTTTTGGTCTCACAGATACTTTTTTGGCACTAATTCCCAGTTTATGTGTGGCTTTGTCAGAACTGACTTGCTGATATAATTTCAATTAAAAACCTGTTGTCTGTCAGAAAGGGACTTTTCCACATGCCATGTGCCTAAGGACCATAATGTTTGTTTCATCCCCAATGTGGTAAATCTCTATGCCATATAAGTTTAATTTCCACACCCTGCATTGGAATCTGGAACAGGGAGGTCTAAATAGGGGAACTTAAGAAGCAGCCAAGATTAAGGAATTCCAAGGATAATAGAAACTCCAAAAATAATATCATCATACCAATGAATATGAACATTTTGAATATAAATAGCCACATGCAGAATAAAAATGGTATGTAGGCTGTAGACAAGTAAATGATTACTTTGTTGCCTAAGTCACTGACATAATGACCTTAAAGGAATCTGGCTTAACAGACTACGAAATGTATGTTTTTCTCCATCAAGATGGTCAGAAAATGTTTAGCAGCTTTTCATGTTCAAACCTCCAAATAAAAGTTCATGCACACRTTTTATGCATGAAATAAATAACCTCAACAGAAAGCAGCACTATCTTGATTCATTTGCCCGCTTCATAAATAACTAAGTACTCCAGAAACTTAGTCCTATAGAAAAGAAAAGATGTGTTGGAAGATCAAGGCTAAGAAGGCGTTATGCGGAAGAATGAAAGCAGATTCCCATAAGGTATTTTAATATTGCCCATTAAAACCACAGATAAGTAATTTGGTGCTGGTCTCAACTTTCAACTCCTCCTGGTGCGGAGATCAGTATCATAAGGGCCCAATACCATTAAAACCACTTCGGTGTGGCAGTGTCCCTAGCCTAATGAGCCCTTTTTTCAGATTCTCAGTATATTCAGTATATTCAGATTCTCAGATGGTGATTAAAAATGCTAGAGCAGCTTGTGTTCTCCCAAGGACACTTTAAAGGACAGTGTTAATCAMTTCCAGACACGGTTTCTGATTGTCCTGAAGCCCAACAGTCTGTGTCGTTTTATGTCCTCATAGCTGAAAAAAAAATATAATACTTACAATTCCAGAGGTGGTGGGTAAAATATGAGTATCACCATGGTCAAGAGAACAGTTTTCATTGACCTAATTAGAGCCAGGATTTCATTCATGTATTTACAGCAATAAGAGTAACTGATAACAGTACAAAATGGCTGCAGAGCTAATTGTGATTTGTATCTGTGCAACAAAAGTCTGATCCTTGGAAGTAAAATTATTTTTCCAGTAAAAAACATGAGAGTTGTCTATTGTATTTGTCTGCAAATGCACCATGAAATTTATTTATTGGTCACAATATCTTTGTATTTATTCAGGATACATTTATTGAGTAATAATAAATACTTTTGTTCTGAAAGGATACTGCCATATAATGATACTGRTCAGAGATGAACTGGTTTGTATGTAAGGCCTAACAGTTTCACATTACATTTCATGTTATCTGAGTAAAATTCAGAAACTATTAATGTTGAAATAGGAGCATGATTTTTTTTCTGTAGCAATAAAAAACAGTCCCTTCTTGTCTTGTGCTAACAATTGTCCAAATGTAGACAGATCCTTAAGGGGAATATAACAGACTTCATTTGTATTTATTGGCATGTAAAACATTTCTGACAACTGTTTTCTCTTTCAAGATGTTTCACGAAGATGCGGCTGGAGGTTGGCAGCTTGTGGCTGTTGATGTGAATAAACCCCAGGGCAGAGCTCCTGCATGTCTACAGGTACGACACTGCTTCTTGCTAAATCAGTCTGTGTAACCAGCACCAGTGGCATACTGGCATAAGGAGACTAGGGTGAAAAATAGCACCTGCAATAGTTTTAGTCATAAATTGCCTTGGATCCATTGCTTTCTTCAGTGTAGGCTTGTTCATGGAAAACACAAATCACCAAAAATGTACTATACCCAAAGCCAGAAGGTTAGAAAAATACATTTATTGTAAAGACTCTATCTTGTGCACTAGCAAGATAAAGATTTTAGAACATTTTTATTATATAAAATAAATGATCCTGCTTTAACTACCAGACCTTATGTACAAAACAACTTCACTGCTAAGTTATTTTCCCCCAAAACAGAACTGTTTATTAACTGCAGAATACAATAACATATATCAAGAAAAGAATGTCAGTGAAGAATGGGGAATGTAGCTGCTAAGCCATACAGTATTTGAAACTTCCAAGTTTAGTACTCCCATTTTGATATCAGGGGGGTTTGTTATCAGCTCTACCATCCTTGTTTAAATAAACCCAAACTAAGATATGTAATATTTTTAGAAATCCCTTTTTAGCTGAACACACTGTACAGCAGCTCATATTTTTATTTGTATGTTAAATAATAATCTTGCTCAGAACAGAAAAGCAAAGCTATTATAGCAATATGATAGCATGATGTTTGCTAGCCATTTTGGTAGTGTTTGGTTTAATATGTAAGCTAAAGTACACAAGCRTGCTGGCAACCTGTACTTAGCTGAACACTAAGCGAGTGCCTTTCAGCCACTCCTGAACAAACTGTTCATTCTCAGATCTCTGTGCWTTGTCAGACTATTGGTAGGTATTTAGTTATAGCCTGTGCTTTAGCTTATGGCTTCTCTTCCCAAGAAGTTAATCATTTTGAGAGCAACTGTAATGTCACTTGTGGTGGTCTCGAGTAACTGTCTCAATATGTGGATAGACTATAGTTGGATTCACAGTGAAGACTCCTTCAGATGAAAGTTATGACAGCATCTAACCTAGCCTGTTCTGCCTTTTTTAGTAGTAGTTCATTTTCTTCCATTTCAGGAATCATGCGAACACATGGTTAACTGTGTTCCAGGGAACATAAACCTCATGCCTCACTGGGTGCTGTAACTTTTTATTCTTGCAACTCAACTGTCAGTTTTCTTCTTATCCTTCATGATTCTGTGAATCTATGAATTCTTTGAGTCTTCATCCATCTATGAAATATCTGCAGAGCCTCCATTAATTTAAAGCCTTGYTGGAGTTCAGGGACAACCAATGGAAAACAATGTCTTTTAGTAGAGTAGTGTCTAAAATATGTTAAGGGACCTCTCTAGAGGCCCCTTCCAACCTCAAATATTCTCTGATTCTGTGATTCTGTATGAAATATTAATTAAAATATAGCCTAAAGAAAGGAAAATCTCAGTCTYGTACATGCATGCATCTTTATTCATCCCACTATGCTTATTGTTTCATTTCTAACAATCCCTATGTAAAAAGACAATAGATTTCTTAAAAGTTTGTATTTTCACAGCCTTTACAGTATACAGCAAGCATTTCTATACATGGAGTCCGTACTGTGAGATGTCATTGTTGCTTTTTAGGTTTTCTTTTCTTGCTTTTGCTGTATTAGTACATCAAAAATCTGAATCTAGGAAAGAAATAATAAGACTGAAGAACATATATTCCACCTTTAGAATGCATTCAGTGAATGAGCATTCTTCTGACCTTTATTAAATAAGTGTAATCTCATTCAATATCTGTGAAGGATAGAGTTCTCAGAAAAAGGTAGTGAAGACCCTGTATTGCCCTGTATCATTTTAACAAAATGGCATCATAAATTTGCGTTTATTCATTTCTCTCTGGGCTCTTTAAGAATTACTACTCCAAATGCAAAAGAGAACACTCTTTAAAAGTTCTCTTTCAACATGATGAAACTCTGTGCTTCAATGATACTCTGCTTATTCAGTTGATTCAGTATTTATAATTTACTTCCTCCAACAACTATACTGTGCATTGGGAGAGGAAATTACCTAGCAGCTAAGAAACCAGAAAGGGCCTGTGGAGATTTGGGGTCAATTTACAGGCTAAGCACAAATTTTCTGTATACTTTGAAAGATCTGTATAACAGGTATCTTAGCTTTGTTTCACATTCTGTAAGGTGGTGGCATGTCTCAATACCAGACATGACAACTGTGGAGTTTGATCTTACTACGTAAAATGTGCCAGTGAGATGGGCATGTTGTGCGTAAGCAGGCAGATAGATGGATCCAGCTCTCTAATATTGGGAGGGATGGGGGCAAGAGTAATGCAGTTTATGTGCTTCATATAACATGAAAACTCACGGCTTGTCATGGTTTAGCTTTTGCACAACTTATGCTTACTCCCACAGCCTGGTTCAGGTGTCTCTACCTGGCCTAATAAGGTGGCCTTAATTAACTTAGGTCTAACATTGCAGTGACACGCTGGGTCCCTTGCCTATGATGCTATTCTGCAGCTACTAATAATTCAGACATAATACAGAAATTCCTCAGAGATTCTGGGTAGAGCCTTTGTAACTCGCTTTGTTTCACATGAACATGGCACTACTGCACCAAACCTTGCAATTGAGTGAAGCTGATAAGGTGGCCACCACATCTTTGCGGACCTTCAGTGGACCCTGCAAGAAGGGCAGTGCAGAGGATTGTCAGAGAGCTTCTGCTCAGTGACTGGGATGTCTAAGCTGCTTAGGGATCCCTTGGAGATATCTAAGCTGCAGGGCAGTGACACGGTGCTTCCCAGAGCATCCYGTGTTGTCTCATCTGAGAGCCCAAGTTCCTTCCCTGTAACATCCTGTTTAAAAGCAAACAAGAATAAGATTAAACAAAAAGAGATGGGCAAGAAAGATGGGAATTAACAACTGTTTTAGAACTTTTCAATCAGACACCTACCTACTCTGTTTTCCTTAGCTCTTTAGAACTGGCTGGAAGTGGCAACATGAAAAGCTAGTAACAGTATGTTTTTTCATTTTGACTTGCAAATTTATCCTAATGTGGGGTAAAGAGGCTTTTATTTCACTATAATAGCTTTACATTTAWTACAGTTTTCTTCCAAGTGTTCCCAAAAGTGCTTGGTGGTCTTTTGTTACTTACTCTCACTGTTCCCCATGACTGGCATTGATTTTAAATATTGATTTTCTTTTGTCACTGAAAAATAATCTTTGTGTTTTCCATTTTAACATGAACCATTTGGCATGAATGCATGCTGAGGAACCCGCGCCGCCACATTATTTTGCTGTTGTTGATATTACTTTAACAGATTGTAGTGTGTTAGAACTTCCTGCCTACCACGATTTACTCCTACGAGCACAGTAGGTAACTCTCAGTTCACAAATAAAGTAAAGCTGAGCACCAAGTTCCAAAAAAAAAAAAAAAATCCTTTTAAAAAACTCTTCAGGGAAGTATTTACCCTTTTAATCCCCTGGTAAAGGCACATTGTATTTTTTAMAATTACTTTCCTGTTAATTTTAGAGGTTGTTGATGCTTTTAATCATTCCTTTCTTCTTTTTCTGTTTCCGTCCCCTAAGACTTATAAAATATGCATGCTTGTTTAAAGGCAAACTGAAAAGTTTTAAGTTGTACACATCTTCCTTGAAACTGTGATTGATATTACTAGCACCAAGGCACTAATGACCTCTTCAGTCTTCTCAGTAYGTAGATTTGTAATAAAGAGAGAAAGTCTGGAACTGTGATCCTGTGGAGAYCAATGAACCAGACAGTAATTCCACGTTTGTCCTATATCTTGGGGTTGTATGTTCAGCAGAAATGGAACTCACAGCTGGACACAGAATAGCATTTAGGAAAAGCTTGGGAATACTCTGTGCAATGGAAGATGCATCAGTGGAAGTGGTCATCTATTCAGAAACTTCCATTCTGATAATGATTGAAAGTCTTCAGCACTTGAAAAATATTGTATTCACTTTTAATCATTTGTGCTCTAAGTAATTAATAGAAGGTCACAAAGCTTTGATCTGAGCACCCAAATTACAGTATTATATCTCTTTAATGTAGGATTAATGCCAAAATTTTAGTCATATATTTTTTTTCCCTTACTCTCAAAAAGTTATTTCTTCATGCTATGGAACATTATCAGAATGTGTATATATAAGTGTATTGCAGAATTTTAGAAGAGCTTGACACAGAGGACAAAAAGATAGACTAAGAGCATATGGAAAGTGAGGAGGAGAGGACATAATCAGAGGAGCTGGAACGGATGGATTTATTTAGCGGTACGATGATGGATGGCAAAACCATGTGTAGGGTTTTTCACTGCCAGAGTAACAAAAGAGAGCACAAATTGTTTTTCTCCTCTTCCCTTTCTTGCAAAGTAAATATTGATGAACCATAAAAGTATAGTAGTCTATTTATAGACCAGTTTGCACTTCGGGAACTTTGGAAGTTTGCAAAAGGTATGCCCACCTCTCCCTGAGCTCTCATCATCTGCAATGGCTTTCAATAGATTTGTTGTATAGGCAGATTTATTTCTTTAAAGTAACTGAAGCACCATCTTATAGTAAAAGAAAAATCCTTTCCTTCAATTGGCTAAGATTTAGTTTTAACTCAAATGAGTAATCAGAAGAATAGATAATTCCAAAATTTTAGAGGTTTTAAAATGTATATTTTTCTATGTTCTGTTCTWGTTTAGAGTGCTTATAAGTTGTATCAGTTAGGAGGAGCTTGGAAAGGTCAGTGATGTATTTGGCACTGAAATGGGACTGAGAAGTGACCTTATTAGTTTTACTTTGGGGAGTTAGGAGAAGAATATGCAAAGTGTAAAATAAAAAGAAGCCATTCAGTTTGAGTGGTGTAAAAATTGGGAGTAAAAATGAGGTGGAATAGAAGACTCTTTGGGGAAGTTAAACCTCTTAGAAACTGAAAAATGTCCATTAGTACCACAAGTCCAGCCCCACTCCCTACTTTTAGGTACACGTAGCAGGGTTGTTGACATTATGAAATAGAGACTTCCAGAAAAAAAAAGCAGTCATTAACCATATAGTGTGTTTCACAGATTTATCCCWTCTCACAAGCTGTTGCCATTCTCTGTTTACTGCCCTGCCCTTTTCTTTTCCAGGGCTTTTAATCGCAGTAACAATGGCAACTGAGCAGGCAGTGTGTTTCCTGGTATTTTTTTTTATATGAGTTGAGTTTTGCATGCATAAGTTYATTATTTTGATCAGAAGCAGTGAGGCTTATGATCTAGGTGTTGGAGTGCTCATAAAACTAGCAGACAAAAAATGCTTTTGTCTTATCTCCAAAACTGGCCACTACCTGAAATAAGGCATATCTGAATGTTGCTGATTGCAAAGATTATGTGTTGTAATTTGGAGATGAATGCTCCTTTTTCTATTTAAAAAAAAGCTTAAAATTGCAAAAAACAATGACAGGAACACTATAGCAGACTATAAGTATCAGATATTCAAACTAGTTGGTTTCTATGTGTGTAAGTTGACTTGTCAGTGGTAAGGAAACTTCAAAAAGGGAAATKAACCTTTAAGATCAAGAAAGATATTAAAAAAGGAGGTTGATGTTTTTGGTGAGATGTCCATCATTTTTAAGAGCACTTAACAAATTCCCATGGGTAGCTATCTGGTATTAGCAAATAGTAATTTAATGCTTATTAGACTCCTATAATATTTTCTTCAGTGCTTTTATTTCTCTGCTCTAATACATATGTATCTAAAAAAAACCTCAAGAGTTTTCCTTCCTTCCTTTTTCTTTTTTTTGTCTTTTGTTTTCTCTTGCTTTCTTGCCTACTTGCTTTCTTCTCCTTTATAAACAGCATCAGTAAGCACATGTGCTAACYGTGTTATAGTTCTATGTTCTTTACCATAGTTTTCCATTTACTTTCTGAAACATCTGTTCTTGTTCATTACAACTTGCTAAGTGTATGGTTACAGCAATTTGGTCATCTAAGCCAAACAAAAAGAAAACCCTTCACTGATTTCCCTGTTCTACATTTGAACAAATAAACTTCAGTAATAAGACTTTCTCAGCTTGCACATACAGTTTTCTTCCAGATCTTTAGTGTATGGTAGGACAACACGGATGGGCATTGAAATATAATTTAAGTTTATAAAAGGGTGGKGGTTTTCCTTGGCAGTGATCTGTATTAGATGAGTGTTTGCTGTAGCAGAAAATATGTTCACTTATTGGCCTTTGGCATCTTCTTGGGAGGTTTAAGATGGAGTATTTGGAATTGATTTGAAGCAGTATGTTTTCAAAAATCTGTAAGAAGTCAGAATTGTGGAAATGTTGGCTGACACTTGCAATCAGTCAAGATCTCTGAACTTTCCCTTATTTTTTGAACAAGCTGTTAAAACTTATTGTGTGATCCTAATTTTGAAATGAGTCCTCAGAAAAGCTCTCTGCTCCATATATAGTGAGTTTTCTGTGAGGATTTTGTATAAATATTGACTGTGTTTCACACAGTCTTAAACAGTTCACTCATACAGGGGAATTACATAGTGATACAGATTTTTGGCATCATAGTCAAATTAATAAGCTGAAAAAATCTCACAATAAAGATATATTCTACATACTGCACATTATTATAATATGTTTCTAAAGACTGTTTAAACTATTTTTTTTTACTAGCTCAAGTCTTTTTGCTGTGATCTAAATAGGCTGAGTGGATCATTTTTAACATTCTTTTCACTGGTAGACTTCAATACAGCTTACACTTAAAATTTGTACTTACAATTTGGGAGACACATCAGTGTTACTGGATTATAAAAACTATTCAGCAATGCAACTAAAATTAAAGTTCAGCTGAGTTTCCTTTAGAAAATTCTATTTCTCATGTTAAATATGTCCAGTGTTTCAAATCTCATCAAAATGAAAACAGGTATTTAAATTGTCAATATAGCTTTTTTGTGTTTAGCACAATTATAGCAATCAAAATGTTGGAAGCAGCAGCAGCAGCAGCATGACTTCCTTTAGAGCTGTAACTTGGATGACAAATCTGAACAAAGTGGAAGGCTGCAGAGTCTTAGAATAAAACAAGCAGGGATTTTTTTTTTTTCCTTCATATAAGTGGTTTCCCCACCCCCTAACATTTTCCGTATTTTTAATACTTCTCTAAGAAATATTGCTTCACTAGAACTGAACATCATGTACTACAACTTTGAAACTTATTGGATGGGACATSGATGTTCTTTTCTCAAAAGCACATTTTGCAGTAGCTTTTTGTTACTGTTGGGGTCTCTAATCCCTTGTCTCCTTCAGCAGTCAGTGGAGAGGGTGCTTTAGATGGTGAAAGACAGAGAGTTCTCATGTGGGATGTTGAATTGCCTCTTGTGTTGCCTTTATTTCTCCATTATCAAAGGGAGGCTACATGAGCTATGTGACTTTCTCAGCACCTCAGCCAAGTTCCTGAGAGCAAGTAGGATGAGTCTGGGCTAGTAGTGTTCAGACAAACAGCTCTTAGAAAATTCTGAAATAGCCTAAGTGGCTCTTTCATATTCAGAAGAAAATGTTCATGAATATATCTTGAAAAAATATGCAAAGAGTCTTTGCCTTATCTCATTCTTGGCATTCTGGTATTCTGGACACAAAATCAAACTCCTTTGAGAATCAGTAGCGTCCTAATTAATCTCATGTTAGTTGAGGTGCCAGAGTTAGGAACATACTAGCACAGGTCCTCATATAGCCAAAAGAGAGAGATGRACATTGCCAGAGAACAACAGATTTGACATCGTCTGATGGTGCCCACAACTCTACAGAGAGCACTGGAGTGGAGAGGGTTGTTATTCCTATTTCAGTTGTGCCAGTGGTGTTAGTATGAATCTGTACGTCCAAAGTGGGCATTTCCATTTTTTTTCAGTAGTMTCTCAAGATCTATATGTACATGTATTTGAAATGCAGTAGTTTTAAGGCTTGATTCTACAAACATGCATGGCTTGATTTTTCAGAATTATTTTGCACTTATTAAAATTCTCCTGCAATCAGCAAAAGTTGCAGGTACCCAAAACCTTGAAAATACTTTTTTTTTTCAAAAAATTCATTGACATAAATTCACTTTTTCATGCAACGAAGTATCTGAACATTCTGTCCCAAGTCTCCCTCTGTATGCTTTGTGAGCTCTTAAAATGTGAGAAAAGTATCTTCAGCTGACCTATGCATTTTAACAAGCTAGAAGGCTGCAGTGCAGTACAATAAATTCAGATCTTCAAGAAGATTCTCCTGCAGTTTTGCTKTCTCTTCCTAGGATACCCTTGTTTTCTTATGCTTTCCTCAGATCTTTGAAAAGAGAGTCTTTGGCGACCAAGAGAAGCGAAGAGAAAAACCAGCAATGTGAAATACAGGATATTGTCTTTGTTGATGTTTGATGTATGTAAACTGACAGCACATTGTTGCAGACATTCTTCTGCGTAGATGTTCTTTGATTTCTGTCCTGAGACTTGGCTTGGCATTCAGGGTGAATATTTTGCAGTTTGAGGGGTTTTTTTTTTCCTGTCATTTTAATTCTTACACAAAAAAATGAGTCATTTTGTGTTCTAAACTGTCTCAAAGCTTTTGGAAGCTGTRAAAAACTGAACTTGTGATGTTACGTGTATTCAGTCCTTTTTATAAATTCCTATTACCTTTACTTTGGTTAGTTAAAGAAGGCCAAGTTGGACATCCCATCCCAAGCCCATCTGACGTAGATCAGGCTAATTCCATATTTTGTAGAGCTCTCCTTCTGTAGAAAGGTTGCTCATGTTCTCTATATGTTGCACTTGTCCATTGGTGTCACCTGGGCCGATATGATGCCCCTGTGTCCCTCAGGCACAGTTATTTCTCTGAGGTTTTTTTTTCTAAGTTTGCAAAATAATGAGGGGTGTATTGCAACTCACCAAAAYAGACATTTTGTGGTATGATGCTGGGGTCATACACTGCATCCTGTTGGCATTGACATGAGCACTGGTAAAGTGGTCTCAGCGTGCAAAGTCTGTAATGATGTTAGAGGACTGCACAGAATGAAGGGAGCCGTGGCTGGGTGTTGTTTTGAGGAGAACTAACTGAAGAGAACTAAACCAGAGCCCTGTGGCCAGCTAACAACTAAGCGCAGTGAATGTGGTCCTCAGTTTATGTAGTTCCTTCTTGGCTTTCCTTCACTTAGCAGAGAAAATGACCAGCTGGTGCCAAAGTATGAATTTTCCTCATCTGAAGACTTTTTAAAAAAATCTTTCCTAACACAGCAGGAGAAAGAATACAATAATTTACTTACCTGTGGGAAACAAACATGTCTGGGTATTAATGCTGARTATGTTTAAAGGTGTGAGTAGATAGGATAGAAAACCTAAATAGATAGAAGGGAATAGGATGTACGTTATATATACAATAAAACAAGTTTCACTAAGAGTAATAGTATAAGATTAAGAAAGAGTAAAAGCATAAGATTAAGAAATAGAAGATGTATGATTAGCTGTGATGTTGTAGGGACAGTAGAAAAGCTTGAGTGTTCGTAGGTAAATATCCTCCTGTGGTTATTTCSGGCCAGGACAAAAGACTTCAAAATAAGCCCATAGTGGCCGGAATAAGGTTGTAATGTAGTAGATGCTTCTTTTACTCTCTTACATGATGGGAAAGGAAAAAATGAATCATAATTGACATGGTGCTGTTCAACTAGGTTGGATTTTCTCCCGAGCTTTGCTTTTTTATCCACACAAGGAGCCTTGAACTCTTCTTCCAGCTCAGCTCCGTGCCAGAACTGTCATATGCACTTCCTTTGCTCAGGCATTGGGACGCTTGGCAAAACACTAGCATATTTTTAGCTACAAAATAACCAGTCCTTCTTATGGGCAGGATTTAACTTTCTTTAGATATTTAAAATGGAGACATCCAAATTTAACCTAGAAGCAGAAGGCTTTGTTTATACTCAGAGGAGAGAAATAGTCACCTTCAACAGTTCTCTTGCTCATTGTGATATACAGTTTTTATGATCTGTCAGGCCTTGACCCACAATGTTATATTTGCTATTTAAATTACAGGGCACCAGATTTTTTTCATAATTGTTTCCCACAGTCAGTTGTTTTCCTTTAATCTTTACCTCCTCTTTTGAATACTAGCTGTGATAGACTTCCCAAGGAAACTACTTTGTGTTATTGAGTCAAGCTGGAGCCTTCATTCTTTAAGTGCCAAGGATTATTTTATCATGCCATCTGCTATCTATATATTGTATGCTGTAAGCTGTATGTTGGAATTTTATTAATTGCACAGTGCTCGAAGTGTATATAAATCATTTCCTGTTCTCTGAGATAGACTGTTCAGAAAAGTTAAAAGACAGGAAAGCAGGAAATGCACCTAGTGGGCTTGATCTCAAGATTTACTACAGACACTGCAAATGTTCAGAAAGAGCAGAGTTGGCAGCACATGTGCTTGTGCTTCTTTCTTTGCTTCTAGCTTCCACTCTTCTCTGAAGGATCCTAGATATTCAAAGGAGGGAGTGGAACATGAACAAGTACTTGTTAATTTTAATGCATCAATAATTAACCCATACTCATGCTGTTAATTACTAAAAACAGACTACATATCGTCCCTCCCTCACGCTCTTTATCCGTGTACAGTTTTGACATCCAGTCTGTTACCCTGCTGGCTTCAGAACCATCATCTTGGGTATCTTCTCAGATTTCTTTGATATCTTCTAAGCCATTTCTCTCCTGCTGAGAAGCTGCCTCCCACTCCTGACTATTTGCAAAAGACTTCTTTTATTTTTACTCTGAGTCTCAGGTCGCTCAATGTTACCCCTTCTCCAAAGCAAGATTTCATAGTTCCATATAGTTTAGGAGCTGTCCCCAGCTAAGTCTTATAAACCTTCACTTATAAATGCTTCTTTTTCCACCTATTTCCTGCCACTCAAGCATATACCTGCTGCACCACTATATACTTGCTGCTTCAGTGATATGCCCTGACACATRTACACCCTTATATTAGTTATTGAAACAGAACAAAAACAAAGCAAAGAACTGTAATGGCCTTCTGGGCAAGCATAGGTGAGTAATCCTATGCTTTGACTCTGAASGTTAATCTGAACTATTTCTGCTGGTAGAAGATGTGATTTTCTGCAGAGTGCATGCATTTTTGCAGCTTTGTGAGGTTGGAATAGCTCCCATATTGCTCTTTCTTTGCACAAAAGACCTCTCTTGCAGTTAAAGGAAACAATATTTTGTATTGCAAAGTATCAGGAAGACTTCAGACATACCTAACCACAGTATAAGCATTTTGCAGAGATCATGGTACAGCTCTTTTATGAGAACTGTTTGGTCGGTGCTGTTACAGCAGACCTTGATAATAAATATTCTGCTAAGCAGATTCAAAAATAAGCATGTTTAAAAGACATGCAATACTTTAATAAATTGAATAAATTCTATCAATCTGTCAGTTTCTGTCATATTTGTATGTACGTTAATACTTTTAAGCAAACTTTTCCCTTTTCATTCTTTAAAATGATTTTGTCAAACATAAATCTGAAATACCAATAGCATTGCATTGAATAACAAAACAAACAGGAAAAAAAAATGCTAAAGCTATGGCAATAATAATACCCAGCCTTGGGGCACAACCACTGAGAACTCAGAACAAAACTACATTTCTGAAAAGTATGGTAGGACATGGCAGGCTACTCACTTCAAATTCATATTTTCACTTTATCAAGTCAAATGCCTCTAAACTAAGGAGCACTTTAGCAGTGATTGGCTATGAAAAGTTCAAGTGCCTCTCGCTTAGCACCACAAAGGAAGTTTTCTGCAGATGTAGAGATAGAGTTGTTCAGCTCTCCTAATTATGAAATCATCCTTTTTGATATGCCTTATTTACAGGATTCCTCCCAGGATTTGGCTTCCACAGAGATGGAGCCTACAGCTCCTTCCAGTGTGCTGAAAAATTCAGGAACTTTGTTTCAGAACTTCTGTGTCCRTGTCATTGTAGTCTGTGTCAGAGCATTCACACACCAGGCACGGACAGCCTTAACTGCAGCTTTTTGTAAGTGCAAGGCTTTGTAAATTTAATAGCGTACCGTTATTGTCAGATGTACTTTTAACAGGTGGTAATTTTCACCTAAGAGCACATATAAACATATAGTTCCTCACTCTGTTTCCCGAATACCAGTATTCAGCAAAAAAATCCTTCAGCAAAGTTCAGCAAATGTGGGCATATGTGTAATTCTCATTAAAGTCACTGACATACTCAAGGGTTTTGTCTGTGAGTCCCCATACTGGTGCCATCAGGAGTCTCTGTGGAAGTGCAGGGGTGTAGGCACTGGTGGCTATCTGCTTGGTGCTGCATAGTGCAGTAGGTAGTGTCTGTTTTACTTGTGTACTCCCTCGGAGAAGAATTCCCGAGGAGCACAGTGGAGATGGTTGCAAAAGGTTGGTGCATTGATGTGTTTTAAAAGCTTTTTGGKCTTCCTAGGGCAGCTCTGTCTCAGGGAAAGGTCTGAGCAGATCCATCACAAAAGCAGTTGTTGACCTGCAATCTGCCAAGGAATGCTTTAAAAAGGAAACTCTGATCCTGTAAAATACAAAGAGCTCTAAGGTTGTGTCCAGTGAGCATTCTTGTAAAGAGTGAAGCAATGCAACTTAGCTTCACACCACAAACTGTAAGAATAATATTCGATACAATTTGATTATATCAGAAAAAATATCTTTCTCTATTCAAAATTCTGTCCCCAAAACACCATCATTTGAAAAATGACTCTTGATTTGGAAACTTACTTTTAAGATAAGTTAAAAGAATTAATAAAACAAGTAGGGAGTCTTTCAGTTGAATGTTCTGAGGCAAATTATTATTGACTGATGGAGCTGTGGAAAGCTAATGACTCACTGCTTCTGGCTTGTGTTTCTGAAAGGAAATTAGTGGGGAATTCTCAGTGCTTCACGGAGCTAAGCATACTCCAATGCTGTTGCTCAGAGACCTTGTTTTACCCATTTCTCAGAAAGGGCATCCACTGAGGAGGAAGGGACATGTGGTAAGGGAAGGGTCTTACCTTTTCTTCCATTCTCTGTTGCTGTGGATTTCCTCTCTTTCCATGTGGGTGAAGTAGAGAAGCGAAATCGTAGAACCCTGGCACTATCACACTCAGCAAGAGTTTTGCCACTGGCTGCACTGGGGAAGGATTGTCTCACTAGTGTTCTGAACATACAATATTGTTTTGTTGCAGTCATTTAAAAATGGCAGTTTGAATCCAATCTAAATGTCAAACAGACTTCAATACTCATAAACCCATAAGGCAGAAGGAACGTTGCTAAATGTTCCTCTGTAAAAATGTACAGTCTTAGGGGATGGAGATAAAGCTGCCAGGGAGAAACTAGTTGTTTATTTCTCCCAGCTATAAATATAATCAGAAAACAGAATTTCTTTAGTTTACTATAGCTGTATGAAATTTACTTTACTTCTCATGTTTAACGCTGAACACTAATTTTACAATATTGCCTAGTTCTTGGAATTTGTAATATTCCTTACTTCAGTAATTCCAAGAATTGTTTTGTACCTATTAATTTAATTTCCTCAATGCAAATTACGTGTCTAAATCCCCTGACTGCTTTGAAAACCTTGATCTCTTGAGACTCTTCCAGATTCGTCTTTACCACATTTTTATAAACCAATAAGGACCTTATAAATTTACAGGTAAGGGTACATACAAGACATATAGAGAATGTTACAAACTTACTCTTTTTTTTTCCTTTTCTTTTTCTTTTTTGTGTGGTAGCATTGTGATTATGAAAATTGATTAACCAAAAAACATCTGGAACTTGCTGATGGTTGCATATAACTCAGTGTCATTACATTTGCAGATCACTTGGAAAACTGTAGATAATGCTGGCTCTTAGATTCCTCATTCACAGGAAAAAAAAAAAAACCCATAAAATCAATGTACAGCTTAATCTCTTTATACCGTTTCAGTTCAGTATTAGTCATGAACGTGTAACCAGTAAGGTTAAGGCTACATACTGCCATTTTTTTTTAAGATAGGATAGAGTATGAAGAGAGTCAATAATGGAATACACTTGCAATTTAAAAGGGAATGAAAGGGGTAGTGAATGTATTAACATTTAGTTTAAATGTTGTTTTTGCCTTTGCACTGCTGGGATAGGCTGTTTATCAACATTATCTAGGAATTATTTTTAAAATTACTTAAAAACCGTAGGGTGGTAATGAGAGAGAGGAAGAGAGTGAATATTTGTGCATAGATCTTTTTAAAAGTGTTTCAACAGACCTAGACATTGAAGGAATACTTTTTTTTTTTTTCTCTGTCATTGGAGTCTGACGATTACATGTGCTGATCTGAGTTGCACACCCTTGGGGACACTATAATCAACCAAAGGCATCTATAGAAAGTGATTCATGTAATTTTAACATAGTCATTRATGATAGCTCAAAGCCTAGTCATTGAAATGTCCAAGATTTCAGTAGCATTCACAGTTCAAATACTAAAACAAATAATAAGGTAATTTTTTTTCAGTAGGCCCTCCTCCCAAAAAAGTACACAAGCTTACAATCACATTAATGAAAATTGTGATGACATTAGTTAAAATTGATAGGGCACATTTTAATTTGCAAACACATCAAATTTAATCAGATAGAAGTAAAATTCTAGTTAACTAAAGATGAAAAACTATATAAGTCCTAAATCACAGGATGGCTGAGGATGGAAGGGACTCCTAGAGATCATCTAGTCCAACCCCTGCTCCAGCAGGGACACCCAGAGCACGGGGCACAGGGCRGCAACCAGGCAGGTTGGGAAGATCTCCAGAGAAGGAGACTCCACAGCCTCCCTGGGCAGCCTGTGCCAGGGCTYTGGCACCCTCACAGGAAAGAAGTTCCTCCTCACATGGAGATGAAACTGCCTGGGTTTCACGTTACACCCATTGCCCCTTGTCCAGTCGCTGGCCACCACTGAAAGAGTTTAGCCCCATCCTCCCTACATTCTCCCKTGAGGTAGTTACACATATTGAACAGACCCCCTCTCTGTCTTCTTTTCTCCAGGCTAAACAGGCCCAACTCGTTTCCTCATAAGATCCAGTCCCTTAATCACTAGCATTTAGACTAGTATATCACATAATCACAGAATCATAGAATATTGACATATCAAGTCAATATACTACAATATATTTGCATCAGCGCAAACATATTGTACTATATATTTGCATCAGTGCCCTTCAAAGAATTTATGTAAGGTAAAAATATGTTGGTAACTTAACAAATAGTTTTTTGATTTTGCACATCTTTCAGTGGCCATGATTAAAGTRATTTTTTTTCTTATTTCTTGGTACAGGCAAATAAATCTCCTAACACTTGATATAATTAAAACCAYATATTTATAAAACAGCTAGGATTTCAAGATTTTCCTATTTTTCAAGGATGACTGCATAAACAGAAAAATAACATTATAGTCTGTATTAATATCCTCATTTTAAAAAGTACTATAGATCTCTCCTTGAATAAAAAATGATGATGTTCAAATAAAAAGTCTAAATTTGCAGGAACTTGCATCAATATTGTCAGTTTTGTGTTATTAGTTTGCTTTATCGTTTAATTACAGCATTCTTCTTTTCTCAAGACTTACAAGATACCTTATAATTCCATTGAGAATTATCAAATAAAAATTATCTATTACAAATATAGGACAACAGAATTTCCCTATCAAAGGATATTCCTTTGTTGTTCAAAAAATGTTTGATGCTAATATTTTTAAAGAAGTCCTTTGAAGTTAACTTCAAGAGAAACTCTTGCCGTACAGACCAAAAGAGATTTAGTTTACTAATTAGCTGCTTCATTTTGATTTGGTGTATATCAAAATCAATTCATAATTATAGATTTTTTTATTAATTAAACTTTCTAAAGCAGCTATATGTGCTGACAGCAAACTTTTAACCTGCCTTCTACTTTATTTAAATTTCTTTCATTTCAATTTCCACCTTCATTTAATATTCTATGTATTAAAGGAAATAGTGCAGTCATCAGTTGAAGAGCAAAAACTACAAGTGAGGCTCCCATGAATCCTCATCCTGGAATGAGTTTCACAGTCAATTAGGGGCAATTCCCCTATCATTGCCACCTAGAGTTCTTTTTGGTGCTCTTAAAAACTCATCAAGATACTGCACCCTTTTCCTCCTTTGCTTTCATTCTGCTGTTCTGTCCTTCACCTACTGAGATGGTAAGATTTCTTACTTCTCAACACATATAGTTTCACATCAATTATTTTGGATGTAAGTATTTTTGAAGTCAACATATATGAAGGACATACAGGAATCCTTTTTGAAATCGTAGATTATATTTAGAAGAGCATTGTAAGAAGTTCAAGAATTGGTGAAAAAGGAAAACTGTATATTTTCTTTCCTCTTCCTTACTTAATCAACCTTTTTATTGTCTCCAGGGCATCTTCCTAGTAGTGTCAGCTAAAGTTCATCACTTTCATCAAAAATCTCACATTCCCTTCTATGTCTTTACAATTTTCTCAGTCCCAACAATTTTGCTGTCATCCTGTCCATTTCTAATAGCTTTCAGCCAAGCACCTCTTAATTAGRTGTTGCCAAAGTTGGCTCCGTCTGCAGCTAAGCTGCTCTTCTGGTTTTATGGATACAGAAGAGCAGAAGCTGACTCAGCCCCAGCAAGATGTCATGGGGAAAGAAGTCACAAATCCAACTTTAATTTCATGACCTTTTCAGAAACTGGGGAAATAAGTATGCATGGTGCTACTATGCAGAGTTGTACTGCTTGCCAATAAAACAAGTCTATCTAGTGAACCTGGAAAAGATTCTTTTTTTTAAGAAAGAGAAAATTACATAGGCAATCCCTGTTCCTTGCCCTCCAATGTAAAAGAAATCATGTTTTCTGATTAGCTGTGGTACTTGTGCTATTCTAGGTAAAACAACCTGGAAGTAGCCAGAAGTTACCATCACTGTTTAAGTTAGGTGGAAATACTTTCGATGATCCCCTACAGTGCATTTTATTTTGTTTGAAATGGAGACTGTTTTATTAGGAAATATATTTTGAGTGTACATGCGAAGAACGGTTCCTTTCTTTCCTTCTAATTATCCATCTGATCACTTCTTTAATGGAGCAAATGATTTATTTCAAAGTGATCTCTGCTTTTATATGCAAATCAAAAGCTTTAGAAAAAAAGTATGGAAAATATATTATGCAAATAAAATGTAAGGAAAAACTGTTCTAAAGAAAAGGTGGAAAATCCATTAAAATATTTCATATTTATTTTTAAATCCAACTAACTGATTATATAAAAGTGATGCTTATATAGGCAGGTACAGTTGCACTTTCTGCAACTTTTCATATGTGGAGCAATGTAATATGATAGCTGTGTAATGAAAATGAAGAAGGAAGGCTGCAGATTCAGTAAGTCCTGCCATGGCAGGACTCTCCAGTGTATTCCGAAACATCACTGATTTTACTGACATTAAAATAAAGCTTGTCCTTGGGCCTGGGCATTAGTCCCTTTGGTGCTCTCTTTGTGACTATCTGTGATACACAAATTGAACAGCCAGACTTGCTAACACTTTTGTTTATTGGGGCCTGTGTTTCACTTTTGGAAAGGAAAAGCTCATTTTGGATATGTTGTATTCACATTTTCTGGCAGACCTCTGTTGGAAAGAAGAATTTTCCGTCACAGTGTGCCACACAGAAATATATTTGTGGTTTGATTGTCTTTAATATCTTTTTCTGTTTCCTTATAGATAGATTTCACCACTCTTTGCAAAACAGTTCTTCCGCAGATATTTCCAGAAACAAATTTGCCTTTTAACCAAAAATATTTTAAGGGAAGTAACTACTGCCTGATTGAACTATACTGTGCTCTATATCCACAAGGCATGTACAGTGCATACAGAAAAACAGAAGATTCAGGTATTTTATTAGGCAAGGGGTTCCAGTCAGGAATCAATAATCCACATCAGTGGTCAATCCAAAACAGAAAAGGTTTTTTATTAACTCTAGGTAATTGTCCAATCCATATACATGGCAGTTTTTAATTAGGAAGGAGAATTATGAAATAATTGAAGTATTTTACCATTTGTAGTGCGGATCAACTACTTCTGTAAGTTTTTAACAGATCAACTGTAYTTGTATTGCTGTGGAAAAGCACTAAAATTTAGCTCAGCCTTCTAAASGATTTCAATGCAATCATACTATAATAAATATTGTAATAAGATAAAAAAATGCAATAAAAGCTACAAGAAAATAGGCAGTTCTGGCTGAATTTAGAACTCTTACAAGCAGGAGATTATTTCTCATATTATCTTTGGCTGGGAAACACAAATAACAGTGAAATTCAATAATACCTCACAAAAAAAAAAAAAAAAAAAAAAAGACAATGTTTTCTTCCTTAAGGAATTGCCTTCTAAGAACCTCATTCTTAGAGTCTGCGTGTTATTTGGAAATACTGGCATGAAGAAGCCTGAGGTCTGCATTAGATGCTTCCAAGTATAAATGTTCATGTTGAGGAAGCTATTTAGAGGGACTTAGTTTTTCATGTTTGCATGTCAGCCAATCTTTGGAGAATTTGAATTTAATTTACTTTTTGGGTTTTTTTTCTGTTGTTTTTTCAAAATGAACAAAACTGCCCTTTTTAGTTTTATTTATTGTTGCTGTTGTTAATCACAGGGAAAAAATGTGGCCTTGTTAATGCTTTCTCAATACATTAAAGGCAAGAATTAGTTGGAGATCCAAAAGAAGTTACTGGCAAATGGACTCAGTCCTTGCTTATTCTGAATTGCTCTTTATCTTTATATATATACATACATACATACATATATATATATATATATATATATTTCCTTGTGGGCTTAACCTAACTATGCCTAAAGTCTGCCTAATAGGAGAATTTTTGTCTCTAGTCCTCCAACTCCTTCCGAGTAGTGTCAGCTCTCTTCTACCCTCTGTCATTTTCAAACTCCCACCTAAGTTTCTCATGTTATTACAATACTTTTATGACTAGATATAGGTTAAGGTTCATGCTTAAAGTGCTTGCATTCCCTGTGAAGAGCTGTATCTTCAACAGAAATTGTATAAAACTAGTAGATGTCAGCTTCAAAATGAGTAACTTGCTCATTTGATTTGACATAGCAATATACACACCCTCAAACTGAACATGGGCTAAATACTTGAGAATCCTTGAGAGGAGGAAAGGGAAAAGGACTCAGTGTGCTTAACTCCTATGTAGTTCAGCTGTATGTACATAATGTTAGTACATGTTAGTATGCGCGTGTTGCTATGTACATACTGCCTGATCCTTAAAGTAATAGCTTAAATTCTGAAGTGAAGAATTCTGAAGTGAAGGTTGTGAGCTACCTATAATTAAGTTTTCCTCCATCTTTATGTATAGCCAGTAAGTTTTGGACACTACTGCAATAATATCAAAAGAGCAGAGTACATATTTCAGGTAAAAAAAAAAAGAAAAGGAAAGAAAAAAAAACTAAAGAAAGTAAAGACAATGAGATTAACTGATTCACATATAGCTAATAAATGATGTTTAAAAGACTTGAATCTTGAACTGGACTGAATTAGAATGCTTAACCTTTAGAATCTTTTTCAGCACCATTTTAAAGCAGGTGAGACCTTTAAAGGCATATATTTCAAGGAAGCAATGGTAATTGAAGTTGGAAGTGATGTTTCTAGAGATATAAAATTTGAAATTTATGGAAAGTTTGAAGGCATTGAAAAGGAATTACAGGACAGGAGGTTTCCAAATTACTTTCTTCCTCACTCATCTTCCCTGAAGTTTGTGAGAAAGTTGAAATGTATAATAATCAATTACTTTTCAAACATGTATATTTAATGTATTCTGTAGGAATGAGCAATATATTATATACAACTGCTCACATATCATAATGCTATATTTAGGGTTTAAGCTTTTGCTTTTGAATAACAGCCAATTGATATACTATTAGAAACAGACCTGCCTTACTGCGGAGTAAAATTGCTAAGTATTTTTTAAAAAATTGCTTTTTACCTTGTGGTAAAATTATTTTCAGAATAAAAACAAAATAGGAAACAATGGCATTGTTGACTCATAGGAGTCTTCTAAAATAGAAGATTCTACTCTCTAAAGAGTTGAGAAGTAGTAGGTAATATGTAGTTCAGACAATGTTATAATGAAGACACCAAAGCAACTAGAAGTTTTAAAGAAAGATTTATGGAAACTTAYATAAGATTTATAGAACATACAGAAAACTTAAATAGAAAATAATGTCAAATGAATGTATAGAGCATAGCACCACACAAAGGTGGTGTATACAGCATAATCACACAAATGTGATGTATAGAGCATAGGTAAATGCTCTATACACAAGGGTAAATTTGACCTAGTCTATATATATGTATAGTGCAGTCTAGAAACTTCAAATTTGGAAAGAAACTTGTTTTTGAATTCTGTACTAATTATAAAAAGCATTCTAGAGGATTATAATGAAGAATAATGATATGATTTGAGACATTATTCTTGAGATTCCATACTCTGACCTCTTATCATTTCAAAGTAAAACTTTTTTCCTTTCTCAGATCTCAGAAAACTGTATAGTCAGTTACTGTTTTATATATGGAAATGTCTTAGACTTTTAATTGTATTTATTTAACAAGGAAACTTTAAATTTATGATTATTTTAAAATTCATGGCAGCATTTTGATACTTCTTCAGTATAAAATTTAACCTTATAGCTGTGTCAATAATGAATTAAATTTACTTAGCTAACACATTCAGGAGAAAGCCTGATGGGTGCCTGGTTCCATGCTGATGAGGCAGTTTTCTTGACTGAGACCTAATATACTTCCTCCATGCTGGAATCATGACATTCAGATAAGCAGAGACAAAAATAAAGATAGGGCTTTTTYAGATTTTTCCTTAGTAAAACAGGACTTCATCAGTCTAAATATTGTACTGTATCTTTCTGTGCTAATGGTAATGGCAAAGAGAAGCACACCATTCCTTCACAGAAATAGATTTGAAAACCTGCAATGAAGGAGCACAAGAACCCATGCAGTAATTCCAGCAAACCGTCAGGGAAAATATCTTCCAAGAACTGTTAAAAAGAAAGCAAAAATAGTTTTAAAGGGTGGTTTGGGTAGCCCAGTTCTTCAGAGGAAGAAGGCAATGCTTCTAAATTTCCAGTGGCCTGGGGAGAATACAGCAACTCCTAGGAACAGTCTCTATGTCTTAAATACATTATCTAGTTCTGAAGCAGGAATCTCACATTTGCACAGATTTAAGCTCAAATGCAGATTTACTGGAGGAGGACTGACAAAGGACTTACTTTTCTTGCCTTTCTCATCATTGCAAGACTGAAACAATTTTCAGCCTAACTGTATAGCTAGAAATCAATCACAGKGAACTGGGAATATTAGTTTGTTATTCCTGTGAAGAGGATTTTCCTGGTAGGTTGTTTCCTCTCTCAGGTAGATCTATTGGCTCATGATGCAGTGGTAGGACTTTCTAAGCTTTCCTGTTTCTGTACATTGTGTACTTACTTCTGCAGCTTTTGCACAATTTATTTTGAAAAACGCAATGGTTTTTTTTGTTTGTTTTTTAAAAAATGTAGGTTCATTATTTCAGGTGAAGAATGGAACAGGAGATCTGTTTTATGGTTAATGGGGCAACTGAGATCTGGAAAATTTGGCTCCCAAGCTCACTGCAACTGTAGCTTCTCCTGTATCTGGAGTTAAATTGATTTACCGCTATTAGACCTGTAGTTTTAAACTAGCTCCTTTAGCTGGTTTGCTGCTAGGAGGTGAATGATACAACTACACAGAATCACAGATAGTCGGGGCTGGATCCAGAGATCACCCCTGCCTTCTTCTCCCCCGGCTCAATCAAGTTTAACCAGAGCAGGTAGCCCAGAACTGTGCAGGATTTGGATATCTGCAAGGGTGAACACTCTACAACCTTTCTGGGCAGTGTTTTCCAGGGTCTGACTACCCTCATGGTAAAAAAAAGTATCTCCAGCTTCCAGCCTTCACCATTTAGGTGTTATTTGACCCAGTAAGTGCTGAGTGTCCCTGCCCCTCCGCAACAGGTAGAGGCTCTGGCTCCTGAGGCTGCAGTCTTGAGGAAGACCCAGTTTGTTATCGTTCACCCTCTCTAATGCTGCATCATCTGCTGACCTCCTCCTGTACTCCTCCTTTCATAACTGTATTTCAGTATTTAGGAAAAAGAGTTAAATCTTGCATTCATATTATTCAGGTTCTGTTTAGCATTATTTCATAGTATGTAGCTTTAAGAAAATTACTGCTGAGGTGATGATACCAGCAGTTATAAAATCTGAGGGGAAGGTAGAAATCTTTATGTGTTATTGTTGTCAGGAACAATTTCAGGAGTATTTTTAGGGTCCTTTTATGCTGCAGCTGCTTCTCTCCACTTCTCCAAGTGAGATTGCAGTCACTGAAAGGCTGCTAACTTCCTGTGTGTCTTTTGCAGAGAAAATGGCATATCTGTGCTAGCTGATTTATGAATTGGTGAGGAGGAAGTTTGTTTATTTGAAAGAAGCCATTACTCCAAGGCTTTTAGGGCTGGAGAGTTGCCATTCCTCTTTTTGACTGTTCTCTTGGAAGGTTGGAGGAGGAGAAGAGTCACTGCTGTTGGTGGGAAGGGTACAGAAACATAGCTGCTTTCCACTGTTATTGCAAGATATTAATTAACAGAAAGCCACTTACTGCATCACCGAAGAGGTGTAAGCAATGTTTATTCTTTAGGCCTATAGCAACAGTAAGTCTTTTGTTTGTTTTGTTTTTTCCTCACAACTCTAGGATATACAGATAAAAGTATCTAACTCCTGACAGAAACTTTTGCCTTTAAAGCTACTTGGAAAAAAACATAGTTACAGGTTTTCATTTCTTTTCAGTAAGTTGTCAATCATTACCATTCCTTTAGTTACTAAATACCTATTTTCTCGTTCTTCCTATGTTCACTTCACTTTGTTCTTTTGACTATAATCTGATTTCATTTAAAGTAGCTTTTTTTTTTAAATCAAAATTTGCTATGTAAACAGTCAGGGGAGTCAGGTACAATATAAAAGATACATGAATCTTCAAATATTAAAAGGATACTTATAGTAATTAAGATATCCCTTGGCAACTGGTAATTTCTGTATGATTTAAGTTATAGATAATCTGAAAGAGAGTATGGCTGCTTTAAAAATCATGTTAAAATAGTGTAAGAGGGAGACTCATTCTTCACATCAGAACACATACCTGTGTCTTCCAATGTGTTACTCTTATTCAGTAATATTTCCAGTTTATTTTGAAGCCCAATTGTGGTAGGCCCTGTAAAAATAGATAGAATCCTGGCCTTGAAATAGTTTACATACTAATCAGATGAGATGGCAGGTGGAAAGCGAAACACAGTCCAGTGAAATCCGTGGAATWTTGTTCAAGTCAGGACAGTTTTCTATTCTTTCTGCCAAGTAGTGTCATTTCTGTTAGAGCCGGGTAAGTAGCACTTACAGAAAGATTTCCAGTTGTATATTATGAAGCCTACAAGAGTTATCATGTGTTTTCTTGAACATTTTCGATTATGTCCTGCTGCTGGTAAAAAAAAAAAAAAAAAAGCTCTCTATGCTATACATGGCCTTAAAACGACCCTAAAATGATCTAAAAGTAACTAGAGATTCCAAGATTTTCCTTTAGCTATGGACTTGATACAGCCATTACATTCATCCCTACACAAAGAAGTTCCTCTGCTATCACAAAATATATTAAAAAAAATGTTTTCCATAACATAAACTGGGGAGGAATTGCCTTATTCTTGTTGTCTTGGGCCATACAATCTGGATTGGAAAGCTGGATCTTCCTCCTTAAAATCACCAAAGTTAATATCATCTGAGTTCTCTACTCTGTGTAATAATCATCTTAATTTCTCTACTGTGTTTAAATGCCTCCCTTTTCATCAGCTTTACAGTGTTTCCTGCATGAAGTCGTGTAGCCTGAATTTGTAGTGCTCAAATACAGTAAATGAATCTCAGATATGCAGTATTAGGCAGTGTCCCACACTACTATGCAAGTAACATTAAAAGCACTGTCCCTTCAAATTCAGAGTTAATAATTTTCAGAAGTGTTCGGACTGCAGAGCATGAGCATAATTTGCTAAATTCTCCTTACAAGCATATCTTTGTTATAAAGTAGGATGAAAGCAAAATGGTTTATAGAAAATTAGTTACACAGCTTGTAAGATGCTCTACAATGTTCTGCAAACAAAGGAGAAAATTTCCTGCAATTTCACAATTTTGTACTTGCTTAGATGGCCATTAACCAACAAGATGAAAATCAAATTTATCCTATTCATGCTCTGAATTATATATGATTAGCACTGTATAGAATGTGATTTTCTAAAGCTCCTTCATTGTCAAGGTATCTTCAAGCACTTTGTTAAAACAAAATGGTAAAATAAACACCATAAACGTACTAAACCTGTACAGGATCAAAAAACTTGTCTTTCCTTTAGGCCTAGATTGAGTCATTGCTCAGTGCTCTTAGAAATCATACCGCATAGAATCCTAAAAGTCAAACTTTCTTTGCTATTTCCAGTCTTGTTCCAAGACTAATACTTTATAATCAACTTTCAGGCATGTTATTTCTCCTGCTTTCACTATCCATTCAAGATGGGCTAGCAACCTGAGTGACCATTTCCCACATTACTTCCTTAGCAATAAGAATTCTGTGTGTAGAACTTAAACTATCATTGTTATATAAATAGCATAACCTCCCTGTATGTGTCTGGATGTTATGGGTCACAATCTGACACAATGGCCTACAATATTAGAATCTGTTCAAAACAAATTGAAAAAAGAAAAAAAAATTATTTGACTTACTGATTTCTGTGAAGTGTTGCTCTGCTCAGGTGCTGCATCAACTCATGACTTTGGCTGGCATTTTGTTAGCTTTTTTTAATAGGGGTTAGAAACTTAAAAATGAGTCGTGATGTATTCTGTGATATTCATACTACTCCAACTAACAAGATTATAAGAAAAGCATCATATGTTATGAGAGAGAAGTGTCATGCTAGAGAATGTAACAACACAAGTCATGCTAGTGCTGTGTGTGGAAATGGGTGAGGAGTCTCATATGTCCTTGATGCTGCTGCATTGGCCTCATATAGGCCATGACATTCTCATGAGCAAAAATGATTGGATTAACACAGACAGTACTGAGACAGTATTATGAGGGTAATACAGTTTATATGTCATTTTCTTATTAAGTCATTCAGATCATAGTAGTTTGCAACACCTTCCTACTTGCTTAGTTAACAAGATCAGTTATGGAGTTTAAACAACAATCCTATATAAAGTACTGGAGTATGAAAAATGAACTGATATAAAGATGAAGACCTAGGAATGACTTTAGGATTAGGAAAACATAATTCCATCTTCAGTTACTGTAGTTGTCATAGTAACTGCATTTACATGGAGCTCACTTTCCTGACCCAGCGTTTGTGCAGCTCCAGCTCCACAGAGGCAAAGAGGCAGTTGCTGTAGGCTTTACCCATGTCAGGGAGCTGGCAAAGTCTGGTTTGTGTCCCCCATCCGTCCTCTGCCATGTATAAAAGGACTATTAGAATAACAAAGAAGGAGTATTAGAACAACACACACTGTTCTGATAGTTCTGAAATGACAAAACACTGCTTTAGGTCCATACATGATGATATCCCATTAGACTAARTGATCCAGATGGTTTCTTTCAGTCAGATATTCCAGTGTCATTGCTTTGGTGGCCCTTTTGGGTGGATCTGGGATGTTAAGTATCAGTTTCTAAGCTGTAATAAACATATCGCTAATTTCAAATAAAAGAGTAGAATTTTAGAAGATCTTTTCACTTTCATGGAATTCTAGTCTAAGCACAAAACAGATGCTAAACTCACTTGTATGTTTTTACACACTGAAAGAATTTATATTGCTAAAGAAACATSAGGCATCAGTTTTTATGGCCATTGAATATTTAATGCACTGTTCAGTCCACATTGTTCACAGTGTCCTGGATGCTGAGAATCATCATCCTGCATGAAGCCAGATGCCAGCTTCAAAAATGACTCATAGTAAATGTAAGAAATTCTTCACCGTTGTAGATGATTGATGGCAGCAACAGGGCATTTCACTTGAGACTGCTTCAGCACAACAAATCTTAAGTCCAATTTAATATTAGACACAATTTTCCCGACATGCAGCTGGCTGACGGCAACATCAGAACATTTCTTACATCATATTCCTGCACAGTTTAAGAAACACACATCCAAGGGCTGAAAAAGGTCAGTAAATTAAACAAGGACAAAAACTGGCATTATGTCTCTTCTTTCAAGTTTGCACAGAGAATTTTCCATGGCTGTGTGCTCTAAAAAGGTCTGTAATCCAAATGACACACTGCTGATCTCGTGATCCAAAAGGGTTTTTAAGGCTCGGGTGAGTGTTGTGGGCTAAAATTCAGCTTTCTCTTACACCTYGTTTCAAATGTCTCACAGAAATGGTTAAAGAGAGAATGAGCTCTCATGGTCAAACATTATGATACAGGTGCAGAAAGGGGACTTTGTGAGGCAAATACAGTCAAGCCATTTGAAGGGTATGAAGCCAAATTAAAATGCTGTGGTGCAGAGAGACCAAAATAGGACAGACTAAAATACTGGGCACAGTAGGAGTGTGGCTAGAGCAGGGTGATTGATCTCCTAAGGATATTGCAGTCTGGCTTCAAGAAGCAAGCGGGAAAGCTGCTTATCATGCATAGCATTCATGAGAGTGAGCAGCTGGAGTGACATGCTAAAGAAAAATTAAGCAAGTAACCTGTGCTTTCACCGTGCTGGGTATTGCCCAATACACAATAATGAAGATGTCATACAGGGTCACACAGATCATTGAAATCCAGTTATCTGAGCCTCCAGAAAGAATATTTTATATTCATGTATCATGTGAATTTATGAATATTCATCCTTGACCCAAAAGGTTTGTAATGATCTCTACAAGGCCCCCATGAGCAGTTCAGTACCAGAACTGGGATTTAGAAGAAATGAGAAGAAAAGAAATGAGTTTCTTTCTTGGTTCAGCAAAGCATTTTTGTTGTGCACATGGATTTGCTCAGATATTTCCACCTTGCTGTCCCCTTGGGCTCTCTCTGCTTGTGCCGGCAGCCAGCTGCTTTCCTACCTTGCTCCAGCGTTCGACTTGTCTGCCCCTGCTAGCCCTTCATTTGCTGCCCAAGCAAGCAGCTCCAGCCTAAGATTAGCTGTAACTTGTCTGAAACTTTCTTAGCTTGAATTGTCTTACAAACATAWTGCCTTCAACAGCTAAACAACGGTTCCTTTCCTTTTAGTTGAGGTAGGAATTTGGCCTCTGAGTAACTGAAGAGCAGCTTCACTGAGTTTTACTATTTATCTAGTGCCATTAGAGTATTATTTATATTATGGTAGTTATATGCATTTTGCAACCACATTTACTAATTTCTCTTCCCAAGTGCTTTCACAACTGAGGCAGCATACTTTCCTACTACGAAGGAGATTTTAACGCTGTTAAAAATACAGTGTAAAATATGCAGAGAGACTAGCTGTCTGTTTAGAATTTACGTGTTAAATGGAAATATAATAGATATGTTGCTACCTGTTATGAATCACACCACCTATAAAAATGCATGATTGAAGCCAATAGCCTTATCTTTTGTTATTGTATTCTCATAGCTTGACTTGTTTTGAATTAGAAATAAACACAAGATAGCTTTTAGTCAATCAGTTTTACTAATTTTACTGCACTTGAGGCATTGTTATGAGCCTGGTCTTGTTCTATAAATTTATGACTGTCAGGCTTTATCTCCTAAGCCTTACTCCTTTTTTGATTAGAACACACAACCTTTCAGTGCAAGTTGGATCAAAAGTGGCCAACCTGAATAAATAGGGTTGAGCTGTCTGCTCTGAAATGTTAATGGCACACAGCACACAGGACCCCAGAGGTTAAGAGACAAGAGCTGGTCCTGTGAGATGAATGCTTGTAACAATGTGCTTTTTCTCCACTCTGTTTCTGTGCCTGTTTGAGCAAACTATTGTAAAACACTGGAGGAATTCAATAGACTGGGCATGCACCCATCTGTGGAGTTCAAAGCCTGATCAATGGCTGGTAACTGTTGCATCCAAATGTACCTGATCATCCTCTGATTTGATCACAGAAATCATTTTGGTCCTAGACCATAAGATTTGGCTGGGATTAATTGTAAAATGTAAATGTGGACATTTCTTCATCAGCATAACAGCTACAGATCACTTTAAACTGAGGCAGTGTTTTACAACTGTGCATTTGAGTCTTCTAACAGGATAATATATCATTGCTAACATATGTAAAGATATATGTAATTAATTTTTGGATTCTTCTATAACATTTTTCACAGTCATGGGGAGSAGGTATTGAGGTATCCCAATATCTGCTGGAAAGGCAACGCAGCAGAACACTAGCAATCCAGAAAATTTCTGGAGTGCATTGATGGCAAGGGTGACCCGATAGTTGATGCTAGATGACATACTTGTACACAAGGTAGAGCTTGTCACGGATGTGAAAGTTAACAGCAGCCTTGGTTGCTGTGACCATAAGATAGTGGAACTCAGGACTTTGAAGAACAGGAACAAGGCCAAAAGCAGGATCACAACCCTGAATTTCAAGAGACTGGTCTGCTCAGTGAACTTCTTGGAATAATGCCTTGGGATATAGTCCCAGAGAAAAGAGAGTACAGAAGAGCTAATTGTCTTTCAAGGATCACCACTAAGCTTAAAATGATCCATCTCCATGTGCACTTAAGCAAAGGCTGCAGGAGGCCTACATGAGTAAAGAGTTGCTAACCAAACTCAAACATAAAACATAAGAGGTGGAAGCAGGGTCAGGAAGCCCAGGAAGAATAAAGAGGCAGTGTTCAGTCTGCAAGAATGGGGTTAGAAAGCCAAAGCTCAACTGGTATTGAGTTTGCAAATACTGTGAAGGGCAACAAGCTATACCTCTGCAGCTATAGCAGGAACTGCCTCCATTTCTTTTGTCTCCTATAGGATTGCAGTAGCAGTAACACATAGTAATGCAAGCCCAGATATATGAAGCTCCACTAGAAGACTGTCAGTATTTCAGGTTCTCTAGAGTCATCAGTAATAGGTGGGATTGATCTCACCTAAATTTAAACACACATCATGTAGATGTCTACATCCAACCCAGTCATTGCAGAAAAGAAAAAAATTGAAGGCATATTTCATTGAGCCAAATGTCAGTATCTACTGTAGACTAATGTGATTTACACAGTGTTATGAAAGGTTGACATTAGGTGAATCCCATATTATCCGGTGATATTTGTCTTTTCTGAATCAAAGGCTGTGGTCAAGGCAGAATTGACTTTACTTGTTCCTGAACAAGATGTCAATAAGTTCTGTACAAGATCATAATGAAGGAATATTTAAAAAGGAGGAATGACTGGTTAGAAATATAATTTAGGCTTTAAAAGCACAGTAAAGCAATGATATTCACATTAAATTATAAAGTTTTTGGAAAATGATGATTGGCAAATTAGAAACAAAAAGTAAAAAAAAATCTTACATATATAAATCAATTGAAGAACTATCTTAGAATACATTTTAAAGAGTAAAACTCACATTCACCTAAAAATGTTTATAAAAACATACTATTATAGCTGACTCTTTGTTTCGTCAATGTAATAGAACTTTGACTCATGATTATATTCTTTTTTCTGCAGAAAATGATGAGGTCGTCAGTGTTTCATATGTTCATACTAAGTATGGTGGCTGTAGATGTGATTGTTGCTGCTAGCAATTACTACAAAGGAGAAAATTTCAAGAGACAATATGATGAGTTTTACCTAGCCGAGGTGAGTATATTGAAATCACTATCCAAGTATTTATTTATCAAGATAAGCAAAAATTGAGAATGTGAATGTCAAGTACATTTTAGTGTGTATTTTTTCCCCCCTTTAAGCATTCAAAGAATTCTTTGCTAAGTTCTCCTGTCTAACAGTGTCTGACAGCCCTATTTTACAATCTTTTGAAAGGTAATTTCCTCAAACAAAGTGTCAGTTGTAATGAACTGAGGCTTAAGTATAATATCTGCAGGCAATGCATGGCTGTGCAGTTGCTTATATTCTCTCAGAGTGTAACACTGAAAAAAAAGATAGCTTTAAATATGACAAAAGAGTCTTTAAAAATATAACACCTCTCTCTAAAATCTTTATTCAGTTAGGCACTTAAGCTTTTACTTTGTTATAAGCTTATCCTTATCCATAACCAAAATAATGTTCCAAATACTCTGTAACCTCCAGAGCACGCTGCAAAAGACATTTATTCAGTTTTGAATCTGGAGAAAGAGGAGGTTGTGCTCCTGAACCACTGAAATGGAGGACAAAAGTTTATTTGTATGTGACATTTGGGCAGAGAGCTGGCCTGAGAGATTAGCTGTTTGAGGATTTTACTGTAGTGCAAGTGATAAGGAGCCAAGAGTCTTGCATACTTGTCCTTACAGAATTATTCAGTTTTGAACAAAACACTACTTGAGTTGTTAGTACTAATATATAGCTATAATTTCTTTTTCCTCAGTCAAAATTGAAGTCTTGACTTTAGGTTTTCATGTTAAAAATGCTCATCTCAGCAAGTACTGCGAATTGTCACTGCATCCAAAGATCAAGAGTCTGTTGTTGAGGGCCACAGAGTCCAGTCCTCTGAAGACATTGACCACAATTTTCTAGACTGAGCACCTGTCTGACTTCATGATCACTGAAGTTCTCATGTCTTCAGATACTGCATATCCTGATAGATGTATAGATGCAACATCTACACTGCACATCTAGCAGAATAGCAGAACAGATACTGCTATTAAACTGAAAAGAAAGAGCTTTGAGTGTACCTTAGGGCCTCAGTTCCTGCAGACAGGCATTGTCGTGTTAGAGAGTAAGACAACATTTTTTTCAGCCAATAAGGCAACAGAGACAGTGGCAGAGGCAAAAAGACTTGTGCTCTAGGAGTGGTAGTGACAAAATTCATTTGTGAGCTATGTCAAAGTACACAACTTGAAATACTTTGATCTGTAATGATACAATGTTTTATGAATCTCCCTCTTGTGATAACTTCAGCTTATAACTTTTTTTTTATTTACATTAGCTCTAGAATTTGTATCTGATCTCTTGAAAACTTGTGAGAGACTTCAGTAGTTCTGGAACAAAAATGAGATCAAAGCAAAGTTAAAGGTATCACATTGGAGCCAGTACAAAATGTAGAGACATCAATATAGCATCATTCTCTGCTGTCTCTCATACCCTTGGGGATAGCAGAATATTGTAGGAACATTGAGTAAATGTTGTCCCAGCACCTGAAACAAAAGCTATCTCCACTGATAAAGATTCCTGTATGCCTATATGTTAGGAGGATATGTGTGAATGATAGTAAAAGCAACAGTCTATACAGATGAAAGTATCTACTCCGGCTTCCTGCTCCTTTCCTTTCTTTTGACTAGTAGCAGAAGTTAGTGACTAAAAAGAACCCTAAAATGTYGGGATGAGTCACCAAGACGAGTATGAAAGTTGATTATACATTGTTGCTCGCTGGTGACTTGTGCGTTTGCTTCCTCACTGAACCTCAGGATCCTGACATTGAGTATAACACGCATGGCCTTATTTCTTGTCTTAGAAAAATAACTGACTTTCTCAGTATTTATATAAAGTAAAACACTTGTGCTCCTGGACCTTTGAGTTCTAGGGAGGAATATATGAACATATTCTGTGTTCAAATACCTTTAAAATGACTAAAGTCAGAGTGCTTGAACACCTTAGCGAAGTCAACTCAGCGTTAAAGACAGACCATTTGCCAATATTTGCCACTTTAAAATTCCTTTGTTCCATACATTAAACAATCTTACCCTATGCAACGCAACAGACATGGGGCAGAGTGTCTGGAGAGCAGCGCAGTAGGAAAGAGTCTGGGAGCGTTGGTCGACATTCAGCTGAACATGAGCCAGCAGTGCGCCCAGGTGCCCAAGCCAATGGCCTCCTGGCTTGTATTAGGAACAGTGTAGCCAACAGAACCAGGGAAGTGTTCATTCTGCTGTACTTGGCCCTGGTGAGGCCACATCTCGAAYACGGTTTTCAGGTTTGGGCCCCTCACTGCAAGAAGAACATTGAGGTGCTGATGCTCCAGCACCAGTCCAAAGAAGGGCAATGAAGCTGATGAAGGGACTGGAGCACAGACCTTACAAGGAGCGGCTTAGGGAGCTGGGGTTAGTTAGTCTGGAGAAGAGGAGGTTCAGGGGAGACCTTATMGCTCTCTACAACCACCTGAAAGGAGGTTGTAGGGAGGCAAGGGTCAATCTCTTCTCCAGACCAATTATAGATAGAACAAGAGGAAATGACCTCAAGTTGAACCAGGGGAGGTGCAGGTTAAGAAGAACTTCTACACAGAAAGAGTAGTCAAGCATTGGCCCGGGTAAGTGGTGGAGTCACTGTCCCTCACAGTGTTCAAGAAATGTATAGATGAAGCACTTAGGGATATGATTTGATAGGCATGCTGTTGAAGGGCTTAAAATTGGACTCTATGATCTTGAAGGTCTTTTCCAAMCATAATGATTCTATGATTCTGTGATCTTTTTTAACAAAAAAAAAATTATCAAGATTTACTATATTGAATTAAGCCCAAATTTTAAACAGCTGTCTACGAAAGAGTAATTGTAAAATCTGTAATCTTTATCTCAAGTTCTAAAAACAGTATGACAGYGAAAGAAGATGATCCTGGGAATAAGACAGTGGAATAAAACCAAGACATTTTGGATAATTTTCCCCTATCTTCCACAGGTTTTAAGATATCTGTGACCTTCGTATTTTCTTTTCATAGACATTTGTGTAGTGAAACTTATTTTAATCTCCTAGACCAGGATTGAAAAGTTAAAATAGGATTAAAGTCTAAGACCATAAACTTTTCATGGTGGACATGAAAAAAAAAAAATGGAATCTGGATTTTGTAACAAAATAACARTTATTCTATTTATATTCCAAATAGGAATGTAATGAAAACCCTGTGTGTGCTATTTCTGATGCAGCATATAGTATAATTAAGCCTTTATTAATCAGTGCTAGAAATATTCTCTTCAACATCTAGTTGCAGTTTAGATGCTTTTTTTGACAAAATCGCTTGCCAGGGTTTTAATAATTCAAGTTGAGTACATCATGTAAACCAGAGAGTAGTATTTTTGTCGTATGAACAGTCTCCGGATTTCTTTAAAGATAGGTTTTCCTCTCTGTGCATAGTTTGAAATACTCTTTTTGCAGCGGGAAGACTAGATTTTATACCTCTGATGCTTTTACTGTAGTAACTATAAAAATCAAATAAGAACAAGCCCCAAGTCTCTTACGGCAGAAGGTATAAAATACAGCAACAAAAGGGTAAAAGAGTCAAAAACAGAAATCCTGGGRCAGATGGAAAATTGATAAGCCATTTTCAACTCCTTGATTATTGTGAAACTTGTTCTTTGCAGCACAGGGCACACAAGGATAAGGCTTTAAGAGCCTTGAAGAGGCTGAATATTCATGCAATGCAGGCTATTCCRCAGCGGTTGGCTTGTTTCCTTGGCAAGGGAGCCTGGCTGTAGCAGGCTGCTCTGCATTTTCTCTTAGACCAGGCTGCAGAAAGCTATCCCTTCGAAAGGAACTTTCTTGAGCAGTGAGGATTCTCAGTGTTTAAGGAAATGGCCAGACAGATTAAAGCAAACATATACYGCTCCCTGAACGGTTATCCAGAAATCATCTTGAAAGTAGCTGGCCTCAGGAGCGGTCATGGCCTGATATAAAAGCTGYATTCCAGCAGCCCACAAGTGGCCTAGAGTCATAGAGGTGTCTGTTTGAATGTAGTAGACAAACCTAGCTGAAATTATTCAGATACCCAATAGCAAAAAAATAGTTGGGAAGAGATGACAGACTTAGGAGGGAAAGAGTCAGAGGTTAAACAAGAGGAAAGATAGAATTGAACTCTAAACCCTGATCCCACTGGTTACATAATTTAGTATACCCAAAAGTAATAAGAGGATCCAACAAGCATTTGAACTTCTGTACCTCAGCCTTGCAACAAAGAAAGGTAGCATCTGAGGGCCTCAGAAAGAGTAGAGATCCAAATTTGGTGAGATTCCATTTTGATTCCTATAGAAAACATTGATATTGCCTGCTCAGTATTTAGATAAAATAGAGGTGCATGCTTGTTTTTCATGTGATTGCCGTACTGCCTCCCATTAAAAAGGTGTCAGATTGGAAATCTTATTGAGGACATGCAACATTTGTCTAAGGACTGCTCTGAAGGTCTGAAAACAGTGTTCAGAAATGGTGCTCCTAGTTTCTTCTTGCAGTAAGTCTGTCTCCTTGTACTGATGCTTCTGTGAAGCGTTTTTCCTCTCCCTGCTGAAGGAAAGAGTGCAATGTCAAATCTGGTAGTAAGGGAAATTCTAGACATGTCTCTTGATCCCACTGTTCCTGCTCAGAAGAATTCCCTTCTAAGATTTACCAGTTGCGTGATAATCTTTTAAGGAATCCACAGCTTTACAGAAAAATGTCTAGATCTGACATTATTGGATGTTGGCTGAAACTGAGTTCTGTCTCTAAAGAAAAAAAAAAGTTAAAGATATATTGGCAAAAGTTAATGTTGCCAAGGTCAGCATGAGGACCATGCAACTGACTAAACAGTAGCCACCAGGGAAGCAATCCATTCCTGGAAGCTCCTCTTTCACCTCTCATCTCCTAATCTCATTTCCTTCTGCAGGCTGAGAACAAACAGATGTTTTGTGACASGGAAATTGGCAATCTGGTGGACAACAGTTGCCCAAGTTGTTATACCTGTGCAGATCTCTCTACTTTTTTTTTCATATGTTTGCCTTTTCGCTGTCTCTGCAGCAATGAAAGAGGGATTTCAGCATAAAGTTCTGTAAAAATTGTACTGTGTTTCACACCTGACAAAAAGTTCTAGTCAGATATTCTGAATCGTCTTCCCTAATTAATTACAAGGAAGGGAAAAAATACAAGCTCTGTCAGCAGGAAGACAGGTGTATAAATGTAATCAGATGTTATGCAAACCATTTGATACATTTTTAAGTGTTAGTGGTTTGAATTCCTTTGACAAGCATGTAAAATGCAAATGATCCTGCCCACACATTTTTTAGAATAAATTAAAATATACTTAACATCGTATTTGTTAATCTGATCCCTAATGGGAAGCCTATGTACCCTGAAGCGTATGTGTGTATTTAAATAACATTGTTGTTCTACCTGCTTTGAAATTAAATTCCAGCTGCTTCCTACTCCTGTTTTGTTTTTCCTAGTTCACCCTCAAAATCTTTTAGAACTTAATTAGATGTGTTTTGTTTTTAAAATGAGTTTTCCTTTAAAATTTGATAAAAGATATTCTTCGTTTCAGCTGAGATTGTCATGCATGTAATGTAGTTTCTTCAAGTTTGGTTCATTTTTCTCACTGATTTCTTTGAATTATAAAAGCAAAGGCTGAAAATCTGGCCAAATATATTTGATAATACGAACATGAGGGTATTCATGCACTATGTAACTGGGTGGGTGTATGTATGATATCACAGATTTGGTTGTTTGGGTTTTTTTTTAATTTCTTTCCTAATTTAAACTACTTTTGAGTGCTATAAAGAATTTTGCTTTGATTTAGTCATTTAGAGGATGTTTGAAGCCTGGTTGCTGTTTTACATGCCTTGGGGAAGCAGTATGGATGTGTCTTGTAGCAGTACTCATAAACAGCCAAAGGACATGTGAGCCAAAGGACATGAGCCCTGCAGTGTTTCGTTTCCATCCCCACTCTTGCTTCTGACTATCCTCTACACACAAAATATGTAAAACACTATTTAGCTGTCTCATAAAAGCCCTCTTTGGTGTTGGTGAATATGATTGTATTTCTGATCAACTGTATATTTTGAATCTTTAATAATTTCAGCACTTAGGCAAAGTCTCAGAGATTGCCAGGGTCAGAGTCAGGATTAAAATCCTGGTCTCTGGCTTTGTTATGCAAAATCCAGCAGACTTTACAGCCCCTAGCTGACTAGTAACACTTTACCTAAGAGGAGGCTATGCTCTGTTATCATTTGCACAATGTTTTAAAAGTCTTAATTGTAAATAATTCTCAGTTACCATAATGTCTCTTGAAAATTTACAGTATCAGATTGTTCAATTCCTGGTATGACTAAGATCATCTATCAACTATTGGAGAACAGAAATGGGATTAAGAGTTTGCCTTGTTTGTTTGGCACACTAGACCAAATTATTTAAAAGGAATAGTAAATAGTGGTTTGTCATAGTCAATTTTCATCATATTATCATAAGTTGTTTTCACAATAATAAATAATTCTAATGTTTATGTATAAATGTCTGCATTTACAGAAAGCTTTCAAGACATCAGATTATCATTTCTTTAAGATGTTCTGTAAACTTAAATTTTCATTTCAGTTCTATAGTTGTTAGCTTATCAAAGAAGAAATAAACGCCATGTAACATTATGTTACAAAAATCAGAAAAAAAACCCGAAAGTTACGCGTTCTTTCTTACACAAATCTATTATTCATTATTTGTTCTGTTTGTAGGATCAGTGTGTTTTCTAAATATTGTAGAGATCTTTGTTATACAAATCCTTGATAAACATTATGACACAGGAACTTTGATTTAATATAGAGATTTGAACCCATCTTTCTTCTTTTATATATTGTTCTAGGTTGCTTTTACAGTTCTATTTGATTTAGAAGCTCTCTTGAAGATCTGGTGTTTGGGTTTCACAGGATACATTAGCTCATCTCTTCACAAGTTTGAGTTGCTGCTTGTAATTGGAACCACTCTTCATATTTATCCAGATCTCTATCACTCTCAATTTACATATTTCCAGGTATGTTCAGTTTAGTTACCAGATTATATACTTTTTGCCCTAAATACCACAAGTAGCCACTAAAGGCATTATTGTTGTACATATTTCACTATGATTTACTTCCATTCTCAGCCTTCTGATATTCTCATTCATTCTAGTGATTCGATATGAGAATACTTTTAAAATTTTAGCAAAACCCAAAATCTATTCTTAAATATCTTTCATGGCTATTTAACAACCAAATTCTCTGTTCCTTCTCCATGAAATATTTGGGATTTCTCCAGCTGCRGGAGAAAGCAGAAAAATTCACTGCAGTGTGCTAGTGTGCTCTATATTGCTAATGAAAGGCATAAAATGTTGCCTTTCTTGAAAGAGACATTATTAATAACTTCAGGGAAATCTGCCGTGTGTGTGACTTGACAGATGAGAATTGTGAGTTAATACTGTTTATATACTTCACTATTATTCTGGGTTCCGAGAATTGTAGTCTMCAGTAAGTTAAACACAGATCCTTTGAGTGGTCAGAATAGTACTTCATGGTACTACCTGTTGTAGTTATTTCAAAAAAAAAACCCAAAAAACCTAAGGATTCATATGTGTCTATTATTTAGTAATGGATTGATGTAGTGAATAATTAGTAATAAGTAAGGTCAAAGTGATCAAACAGAATCCTGTAGATAAGCATGATTAGCTCTAATAGCACATATTATAATCAAGTGAGAAGGGACTAGAAAGTGATGGCCTTTTCAAACTCCTGCAAATCATGTCCTGTATTCCCTCTACATGTTCCCACAAACCAGGTTAAGAAACTCTTCCGTACTACAAAATCTATTTTGTTCTCTCTTCTGTTGTCATTTGGAGTCTTTAGGTGGTTATACCTTTGATTTTGCTATCCAAATGTGTAAAATATTATTATTCAGTGTGTCATAATGTTCCTAGCATCCAAGAATAGACTCTGTATCAAAAGAATGCTATCGCACTCTTATGCCAAAAGCAAACAGGAATGTTAACTGCAAGCTCTAATGACCATTAGCAACTTAATTAACAAGTTAATAGAATATTTATTAAGGCCAATTCTACTAGTACCTGATTATTTTTTTCTCAGGAAGTTTACATATAAATTATGGTCACACTAGACCAAATAAGTAAGATCATCACTAACTCATAGGATTAAATGTGTAATTAAGATGTAGCCAGATGCATTTGATTAGGTTTGCCAGTTTAAAAAAGCACTTGCTGTTCTGAGAAAATATTGGTATTTTTTTTCATGATATATGTCTGTAAGAACATGTTCCAAACATCTGTTCCACTGAAAATTTGGGTTGCATTTTTCAATCCAAATTCCCTAAGAGGCAAATGACAGTAAGGCTGGAAAATCCTTCCCCTTTGATGTCAGTGTGTAAGGGAAGCATACACCATATTCCCCAGCAATTAAGCTTCTGGGCAAGCTAGATAACACATTTTCAAATCAACCAAAGTCAAAAAGTCTTGCTTACATGGTTACATCTAGAGGTTAGGCAGATCTCCAGACCTTTCGATATTATTGATGACAGGTTAAATGTGTTCCTTGTCAGCCAACAAAAACAGTTACTGCAAATAGAAGTCCTATTTGACACATTCCAGGATAAGAATTGCTTTTTTTTTTTTTTTTTTTTTTGATTCTCTAGCTTTCCTCCTATGTATACATTTCAGGCTGCATTATTTATTAGTCTTAATAACACCTTTTACAACACATCATTCACTCTTCAGTACATTGGTCACTGCCCACCCTCCCACCTACCCTCCTTGCATTCACTGTTCATTCATTCAAAACAATTTGCAAAGCACTCTGTGAAAGAAAACGTCTATAATATATAGAAAAGCACTGTCTCATGGCTGTGATCTGCAGGCCTCCAGATCAGTGGAGATATGATAGAATCTGCGTATTTTAATAGAATTTGCGTATTTTAATAGAGGCCTGTAATAARCCTACTTAGCAGCAAGAAAGTTCAACAGAATTTCACATGTGATGTTTTGAAAAAGCAGTATAGTACTGTATGAGTCATTTTCTAAATAAATATCATCACCCTAAGAGATTCAGCCATTATTTATAACAAAACTGTGGTTTCTCTTTTGTAGTTTTCATCATGATTTGGTTTGCAAAATATTTTATATTTAATCCAAGTAGTGCACTTTCTAAATGTTTAAATTTAATACAATTTGCAGTCCAATTACATGGTATACATAAATGTTCATTACAGTGTACTTTTACTAGATTTAATTTGTCTCCTAAGGAAAACAAATGAAAGAGCAAACAGTATCAATAAGATTAGTGTGCTGCTTAAAGGTCAGGTAGAGCTCCCAAAAGGAAAGGGAAAAAGTAACACAAGCAATGCAGTTTATCTAAAGTGTAGCTCAGAAGATGGGTGACTTGAAATCTTCACCCTGCTGGAGCCAGTGTTGACACTAGTGTTGATGAGAACAGAGCCAGCAGTCACAGTGCAGGTGGATCTGGTGTGTAAGACAGCACCGTGTTGGCCCTTCATTTTTCACAGAGCCTGAAAGTTTCACTAATCTCACAGTGTGTCCTTGTCTTGGTAACCAGTGTCGCATACAGAGGTTAGAAGTGATGTGACCACAATGTCCAGCRTGAGTGTGAAAGAAAAGACTTCATCTAGACTTTTCCTAATGGTGTGGAAGTTTGCAAGAATGGTTTGGAAGTCCTCTCTATCTAGGTCCGTTTATAACCTATGAAGACAGATAGGCACTTCCTTGGAGTGACTTATCCCATCCCACACTGAGGTTGGGTTATGTTTGAAATGAATTGCTCTCTGATGCTGACTTTCTAGCTCTCTCTCCCAATAGAAAATAGAGCCCAGGTGACTAGCATRTGCTGGGCACCTGATTTGCACAGATGAGATGAATACCTTGCAAAATAGAAGATGTACATTCTTAGCAAAATAAAAGATACAATGAAGCCTTTCTGTGAACAACTGTCATATCATTCTGTCAGCCCATTTTCTCTTCAAAAGCAGCACAGTAATTATATTGGACTTGGACACAAGGTCAGCCTATAATTGCGCTGTAATTCCTACCTTTCAGTTCCAATATGATCTTCATGGAAATCAAAGATGTACCCTGGGCTAGAGAATCATTTTCTTTATATGAACTGCAGAGTGACATTAGCCCCATATGCTCCTGGGAGTTGTCTTCAGCAACTGCTGTAGCTGCCTCTGTTGGTGATGCTCCTTGCACTGTTTCTGGCAGCWTCACTGTCGAGAGTAGGAGGATCTTTGCTTTAGCAAAGGTAGACTCAGCAGTAGCAGCACCTGCAGCAGTCACAAAGGAGGTGGCAAGASCAGCAAATGGGTCAGGCTACGAGGTAGGGCCTCAGCAGAGTTCAACACATCTCACAATTACCAGTGTAAATTCTGAGAAGTGGAAAAATTATCATTGGCACTCAGATTTTCCCTCATTACGTATAGGATGAAATAGCAATATATATTCCCTTATCTAACTTGCTAGGTTATACAGTACACAATGACAAGAAATTGTGCGGTTATCCCTTTGGCTCACTAAGTTAGAAAGATGACCTGTGGAAGAAGAGTTGGCAGCTCTGTGTAACCCAATCTGGCAGATAACAGAGAATCATAGATAAATCTAGGTTGCATGTGGTCTTTCAAAACTATCTAATCCAGCCTTCTGCTCAAAGCAGAGCTTTCTTCAAAGATTGCTCAGGACTCCCCACCCAGTTGAAATTTAAGTAAGAATTTTTAACAGTGATGGGAATCAAACTTTGGAGCAATTTACCCAGCACTACAGTAGATTCTCAATTGCTAAATCAGGACAGATCTGTTAAAAAAAATGTTTTCTTTTCGCTAAGAGAAACTGTGGGCTAGCTGCAGAATGAAAAAGTAAGACTCTTGATATTGACCTAAATTACGCAGGTAGGGTTGACAAAATGATCGTAGTAGTTCTATTCCCAATTTGTTGCTTCTCAGTTACAGAGCATAAGTTGTTTGAATGCCCTGTCTGCTACACTCAGAATCTTAGTATGGYAAAAGGACCACACCTTATATTGAAGAATATGCTTTTATTATTATTAGTTTAATTTAGTCCTATATTTAAATTATTTATTCCAGTTACAGTGATTCTATCACAATTCAAATCAAACACATTCTAAATGATATGCAGACTTCATCATATCTGTGCTTTTTATGCTGTTATGCTCTCTCTTCCTCAATTCCTCTGGGTCCTAATGTACCACACAGTGATTCATTTGGGGYGCGTCATCTCTGTCCCAAATCCCTCACTAGGAAGAGGCTGATGTTGATGGTTTTTCCTCCTCGCAGATCTGCTTAAGGCCATTCTTACATATTTGGTAACATGTTGTAAACCGTAGTCTTTCTTCATTGGTCTGTAATTCTATGTTGCACCATCTAAATTTAGTTTTTATGAGATGTTTTATACGTTGTTTCTTCCATTACCTCTAAAATGAGCTGGATTCCTATAATGACCACTGGCCATTGCTGAGTTGTTTAGAGCCCAGGAATCTCCAGAATAGCCCTGCACCAGCATTTTCAAGACTTCTTGAAAGATCTTGAATGTACTTCTCCTGCTGCCTTTTATTAAACAGTCATAGATGTGCAAAATTCCTCTTTGTTGTATTACTATCTGTTTGTACAAAATATATACATAACAAAAGGCTTTGCACCACACAGTTGTAAGAAGCTAAACAAAAAGCTAAAACAACGCATGTTAGTGGTTACCTGCTCCTTGCATAACTGCTATTACACGCTAATACTGTAAAATTAGCATAACTGCTAATTACAAGCTCTTGAGTCAGACTAAGATAAGAAAAAGCCTGAGAGGTCCTCAGGGTTTGTGTTCTTAGCCTACTATACCACCCACAGTCTATTAAAAACAATGACTCCATGATATTTACAGGGCTACAAGTCCCTTCTTGTTTTTGAAGTCTGCTTCAAAAGTCTGCTGTTGCTGAGTGTAATAAATATAACAGTTAATGAATTTATATTTTCTCTTTCTTTGCAGGTTCTTAGAGTAGTTCGACTTATAAAGATTTCTCCTGCTTTGGAGGACTTTGTGTATAAGATATTTGGACCAGGGAAAAAACTTGGCAGTTTGGTGGTATTTACTGCCAGCCTCTTAATTGTAATGTCAGCAATCAGTTTACAAATGTTCTGCTTTGTGGAAGAACTGGATAGGTTTACAACTTTTCCACGGGCAAGTATAAGCAACATCGATTACTTCTTGCTTGTTATTATTTTCTCATTATTAATATATCMTACTTGTTATTATACTAGCAGTCTTACTTTCCTTCTAAGAACCATGAAGCAGAAACAATTTATGCAGAGGTGAGATAGTTGCATTTTCTGAGTTGTCTGTCTTTCTGTCTGCCTTCAGTTACGCTTAGGCTGGGATAGGTTTTCCCTTCCTGTTGAGAGAACACAAAGAAATTGTATTTTCACACAGTAATAGTGATACAACAAAAACATATGGTTTAACAGTAGTTTAGCACACTACAAGAAGAGGGTTCATGTRCACAGCCATGAATAATATCCTCAAAATGTGTAAAAAACATGCCTACACATGATTTATATCTTCATATTATGAAAATGGTTGTTCTTGATTTGTACAGGAATGCCCATTTTGCACAGGATTATAAAGCTGATCTGCACTGACAAAATAAATGTTTGTCTTTTGGGCATAAATAATGGATATTTAAGGACATTACATTAAATCAGAACAGAACATTGAAAATCAGTGTAAATTGGAGCTAATGTATTTACTGGAGAACACTGTTCTGAATGRAAATACTGCCATTCCTTTAATAATATATTCAATTGAGTGTACATGGATTGGTTCCAGTCACAATTTATTTGTTTCTGTCATCCCAGCTTGGTTAGCCACTGTATGTGTTTTAGTGAAAGAGCATTGGTTGAAACAATTAAATAAGAATGAGTAAGACAGCTGAAGGGGCATGCATTTGACAAACAAAATGGATAGGCAACTATTTGTAATTATCTTTCTGGATTTGATGAATGGGATGCTAGCCATAAAACCTAAGACAAAAATACCTTCCCCAGGGAATAATATATTGCCTTGCTTTCTATCTTAGAAAAACAATCAGAAGGATCATTAAGAATTCAATGCAATTCTTTTCTGAAAGTTGAAGAAAGAAAAAAAAAAAAAAAAGATAAGAGAACTCTTCTTTTTTTTCCTACAAAGTCAGGCCTTTCTCTCTAAACTGAATGATACTACCACTGCACTCTGGTATCCCAATACAGATCCCATGGGATCGAAATTCCATGCATAATTTATGACACAAACTTCTGACTTCAAAAGTTTGAAATTATCATAGATTTTGTTAGTTGGAGTCACTTGGTTACTTATGCAAAGTGGCAACGACAGTTCTGAAAGAATTGTTTAATTAAAATAAGACAGATGCACGGCAACTTTCMGATCTTAACAAGATGAATAGGAGTAATGATCTGAGCAGGATCAACTTGCAGTAGAACATTGCTGAGATACATCAATGTATCTCAGTGCTACTGACATACTGTCTCAGTAGACAAAAGTCTACTAAGTGCTAGTAGACCCTTAAATTATTTTGAAAGTTTCAATGTGAATTAGGCCTCAATAAGTATTTTTCTCATATGGAATTTTAGCTATGCTAAATTATGCTAAATTTATGCTATATCTGCATATGGAAATATAGGTATGAATTTGCAGAAAATATTTCACCCAGAAAATTATACAGTTGCTAGAAAACAGGGAATATACAGAGCTGATTTCTATTTTTTGATTCRTTTTTTTGGAAAAATACAGGACCTTTTACCAACAACAAGGGACTGTTCCAGTAATTTTTAATTCCAAATTCCAAAGTATTTTTAATACTTTTTGTATGATAACTTGGATTAATAGCCTCTTCTTTTTTTTTTTTAGTCAGTATTCATATACATTTTCCCTTAGTCATAAGTGAAATATAAGTATAATTTACAGTATGTGCTTTCCTTTTATAGTTTTCTATTGAAATAGCTCCTAAAACCTTAATATTGAGTCAGTGAAAGCTTTCTATTCAAAAATTTTGGTAGGCCAAGTTCATCTACAGTGTGTCTTTCTGGCAAAGGTTGGTGGATTCCCTCTAACACTGTCATCTCTGAATAAAGACCACTGGATTGGTTTACAAGTAAGACAATTACAAAATGTGAGCTTCGGAATTGGCATGGCATGTTTTTTTTTCCAAACATGACTGAACAAATACTGGCATTACTATCTAATATAGGGGATATGAGGATTAGGGGATCTTCTGCATCAGAAGAATCTGGTACTGTAGATTTGTTATTTTATATTTTTGTCCCCGAAAACAAGTGAAGTTACAATGACAGGAACTGTTTGTTACTGTGGACTTTGTGCAGTGCTAAATGTGCTGAGGACGAGTACACAGAGAAAAAAGATCACACCGGAGGGTAAATTTTGAGGTTGCACATTAAAGTGCTTTCAACACAGACAAAATATGAAATCATTTTGAAATCCTAAGTGCTTTACAAGAAGGCACAGTATGGATTTTGGAACAAGGAGACCTCCTTCTTTCACTAATGCCTATAAATTGCATGTTTTCACATGGTTTCTTGACAACAGTCGATAGGCACAAGCTCAGTGTTGCTATGGTTACAAATTTCACTGTTCTTCTTTTGACCATTGCAACTTTCCGAATAGACTGGCTTTATCTCTAATACTAAGTATAAAAATATAGATGTTTGCTATACTTTTTTTAAACCAATCTGCTATCTCTATTTTTGCCTGCACATATTGAGCCCTGAGAAAAACAGGGAATAGCTGAGCTCCAGACACAAAATAAAGGAGAAATGAGAAAGTTCTGTTCAAAGGCATCAGTGGAAGAAAGTTGCTAAGAAATTTAAAGATTCACCATATGGAAATGAAAATATACTGTTAGTCTCTCCCACTTCCATGGCCCTTAAAAACACAGCTGCTCCTGTGATTTGGAGCCATATATTGACTAGGAGTGCTGCTCYTGTTCCTGCTTCCAACCCATTCTTTTCAATAGGTCAACACAAAATGAAACCCAGCCCCATCTGAATTGCATTGGGGTTTTTGCTGTTGAGATGCTAATGGGATTTTTGCTCTTGGCATCAGTCAATATCTTGAGTAAATCAGTCTTCAGTAGAATTGGGACTTCCCTTTCAGTCTTGAGTTTGTAGGAGGCTCAAATTGTGAAATGTTAGTTCAAAATAGTCATCATCTGTTAAAGAAAAGAACAGTATAATCTTCATTCTTTGATGCAGTTTCTATCTGTGTCTTATTGACACCTTTTTACAGGACAGCTATTCTGCTGTCATTGGGCTCTCAGTAGTGTGTTAAGAAAAAAAAATAAGCATAAGAAGAAAAGAATGCAGGAATTTCACAGTGTTGGTCTAAATTCTGTTAATTTACAGAAGTAATACCACTTATTACAGCACTACATTGATGAGGAAGCCTTTGAGATTGAGCCCAGGATATTTTTTGAGCAAGCACCAGTTATTATTTGATTTTACCTTACTTTTCCTGTAGCAATCAAGTGGCATCACCTCTATGGACGGACAAGATATCAGAATTGTCACTCCAGCTGGTATATTTAACCGAACATCTGCCGATCATCCACTTACTTAAAAAAAAAATGTAGTTTGACTTTCATCATCAAAACAGCTAATTAAGTAATGGGACATAAATACTCAAAGAAATTGACAGTCTTTCCTATAACATAAATTAATTCAGAAATTCACCATTTGCATAAATCTTTAAGTCTCATCTTCACAGATGTTGATTCTGTCAGCTAGATTGTTGCATTTCAAATTCATTTTAAAATAAACAGGGGGAAGTATATCTTTCATCTAAAAATATCTTGCTGTGAAAGAGGTTGCTGAGGATAAAACACAGACTCATTGTATGCTGCCTTACGTTTTTCTTTAAACTAATGTTTTGGGACATAAAGGAATTCAATAGTATAATATGGAATAGAAATAACTTAATAAATAAAATATTCAAGTTAAAGTGGCATTCTATTTACTGTGTCCATTGTGGACAATCTTGGATGAAAGATTTATTTTTACTGTGCTAAAAGATTGTCTTTCCTAAGTTAATATAGTGATTGTAGCAGCAAAGAGTTCACAACACAGTATTGGAGACATGTTCATATCTGGAAGATATAATTAAAATACAATGAATAAATAAATGAACTGGGGTATGTGATTCGGAACAGAGGATGCTGCTCTACTTCAATTACCTTGTCGCCCAGGTGTGTTCAAAGCCAGCAGCAGTGTGTATTATTTAATACAAGTCTGCATCTTCCTCTCTATTTCAGCTGAGTATCACACCAGTGAGGTGTGGCCCCCACAATGCCCAGAGCTGCTCTGAGGGCAGTGAAACAGCGATCGCCTTTTTTAGCTTCCCTTGTGTGGGCACAAGCTCCACTGGCAGCTAATTTTTCTGCTGTTTCACACATACTCCTCGGTCTACAGAAAGCTTCTCCTGAGTTCAAGTTCCCAGTGTTGACTTTTCTGCATGGTTTGCATGAGGTGGGACCTCAGATATTTTGCAGTAACATAAAAGGCTGATGATCTGTCTTTTTTTTTTTTTTTTTTTTTTTGGTAGGACCCTCAGCACATTTTTGTGAGGTGTTTTTTTACCTTTTTTTTTTTTTTTTCAAGGAAATGTTTCACTGGCAAGATGATGCAGTTTTACACAGTACAAGGTGCTGGGTATGGTTGTGGGGAACACTGCTTCAAAGGAATCTTCTCCAGAGAAGCAGTTGGGCACAAGTCAGCAGTATGCTAGTAAAAGCCAGGATAAGAACCAAGATAGGTAGAAGTGTGCAAAWGGTACTGTGCAAATTCCAGCATCCGTGTTTGGACTTTCATGCAAACACATGAGATGGTAGTTAAGATTTTAACCATCATAAAGCATTTACAGGAAGGGAGTTGTAAGCAGTTTTCTCTATTTGGGGCTGCTTCTGAGTTACAATAGCCTTTTTTCTTCATAGGATCTGTGAGTTCAAAGGAATAGCCAGTACATTACATTTGGACAAGATGTTGCCTATACAGGAATTTAAGTCTTGCCCTTCACTTCATCCCCCAATGTGTGYGGTGCCTTGAATGCTCTGATCCGTTTCATGTTCTCCTTGGGTTCGCTCCTTATGAGTGATTTGGACTCGTAACCTTAATCACTTCTGAAAATTTGATCAATGTTATCTCATTCTGAAAAGCAATTATAAAAATAGCTCTGCCTTACTCAAACCTCTTGGTCTTAGTCTAACAGTGAGTGTATACATCTAGGTTTAAAATTCCTAGAATGTCTAGTTTTGTTGTTTGCTTAGTCTCACTTGTGAAATGKTTTTTACTGTTAGAATGATATAAATGTATGGTCTCATTTAATTATTACACAATTTTATGCACATTTATAGATAGATAACAAGAATAAGCATGATGACAGAAGTAACACACAAAGCAATAAGCTTTAATACTTTATTTACTGAGATATAATACTCAGGATATTTTGTCAACCCTGAAGGAAACCAGTTCATATGGGTTAATAATGGAGCTAGGACCACATTTGCAAGTTGCAGAATATTAGATTTCAGCCAAAGCTTAAGCTTTGTGCTTTGCCTTTTGCTCTGAAAATAGCATTTCACCCAGCTTTGACGGATTGAAGAGATCGATTTATCTTATCTTTTAAGTTAGAAAAAGTCTTCTGCGCTGTTAAATCAACTTGAGGCTTGTGTCTGTGAAACTATTGTAATGTAATTCATGAATCTCTGTCTTGCAGGCATTCATGTCAATGTTTCAGATTCTTACACAGGAAGGATGGGTAGATGTCATGGATCAGACACTGAATGCTGTAGGACACATGTGGGCACCAGTAGTTGCTATTTACTTCATCCTTTATCATCTTTTTGCTACTTTGGTAAGTTTTGACTTGCAGCTGTTCTATGCTTTTCTTTGATTTGAAYTAGTGCCATACCTCATGCATTACTTACTTATTTTATTCAGCTGGTTAAGCCTAATTGTGAAGCTCATTTTCAGCACAGAGGACTTTAGGATTAGTTCTTTGATGTGGTCCAATTTACTCATTAGCTTTTGTTCAAGAGATGTTCTTCATAAGATTGAATACTGTTAAACTGGTACTACAATTGTTAACTATCTTATTCCTTCACAGTTCTGATGATTGCAGAGTGAAATAAGCTTTTATTTATTGTGTAGAATGGTCTTCTCAATCTCCATTGAATTCTGTTTACAGCTGTAATTTAAGTCAGAATTGTAAAGCCGCTTGGTGCAAACTCCTAATTGGAAGTCAGTGGGTTCCTCTTGTCTGATGCAAAATCAACATGTGGGAAGTAGCATATGAAGTMACAAAAGAATGAGAATTAATAAAGCAGTTCCTGCATGTATATAGAAATGGAGATTGTATCTGAAAAAAAGATGTTTTTCCTGTATTCATTTCAAATGGGATGATGAYATTTTTCAGTGGAGAAAATGCTAAGGAAAAACAGCTTTTTGGAAATCTTACATCAAATAGGGCTTGTTACTGTATATATTTCAAATACCCAACTCACAGAAAATGACACAAATAGAGGAATGATCATTTTAGCTATCCCTAGTTCTCCCCTACTTCGCTCATTTTGTATTTTGCTTTTTGTATAGTGGTTGGATGAACGTATTCATATTTCCATTTTCTTCATTCCTTTCTTCTTTCTTTGCTCAGTGTTGACTACTTATATAAGGTGCTAACTGTATTTATACAGTCTCCATCTGACCCCGGTTCATTTTCTTTACTTCATTATATGTCCTGTTTCACTTGTAATGACCAAATGGTCTAATGACGAGCTGCAGATGCAGCAGGCTCCTACACATGGGCTGAAATTCTGGCTGCTTAATGAAAGGACATTTGATTCACTTAGAGGTGCTTAGCCAAATTTAAAAAATAAGCAGGATGAATATACATATTGAGATATACACAGGACTTCTACTTTTCTGGCAAGGATCAGAAGATTCCTTAGGACCATGATAGCAATTTTTTCACTCTAAAGAAGCCTTTAAAGTTCTCAAGAAGTGGGGATGGAAAGCAGTAAGGAAGTGGATTTTAGTCATGGATTCCATGGGATTTGGAAACTATTTCTGGTTAGAGAATCTTGCTGCTATTTTTTCTGATACTTCACAAAGAATATTATTTTAACTGCAATCCATTTTTTCATGTTATTTTATATAACAGATCTGTTTTAAAAGAGTTGTATAGGAATACTCTGTTTAGTTAACCAACTTCTTTTGCCAGGAGCTGAGGTACCTCTGTACACCACCCTCAGTCCTTTTCCAGCGAATCCTCTTTTAATTATATGGTCCTTGCTTTGTTTCATAGGCGTGTACATTTCTTCTCATTCATGCAAGTTGTACTCATATGAAGAACCTTTGCAAATAGAGCTTTGTAGAGTTACCAGTCCCTATGAAGTTTTTAGCTTCAGTTTTGAGATTTTCCTCAGACCTTGGAAACAAAAAGCTCTATAGGACAGAACTATCTGGAAGGAAAAAAAGCAGTTTAACGGAATTAAATAACATGCAATTGGTGAAGTAGAAGGAAAGGGTTCAGCTGCCCCTGAAACCAGGAAGAGATCTAAGAATAATCAYCAATAAGTGAATAAAAAGAATGAAGTCAAATGAAGGAGCAACTTTCATCAGCCAGAAGAAAGGGGAGGATTAGAATTGAGAAGTGATAATTGTAGGCATTTGGCAAAGGAGACTGTTGAGCTTTGGAAAGAAATGAATAGGTTTAACAATAGAAGGCAAAGGGAAGTTGAAGCTCAAAAAACAAAACCTCTCTTGGAAGCAAAGACTGTTACTAATCAAGATGGCAGTKCTGGAAGTTAAACAAATAATAAGTTTGGGTTTAACTGTTCTATTGTGGTAACTGCTCTGTGGCTCTTGTTGATGTGAAAAGAGAGTTAATGAAAGTCTTGATGTGTCTTGGTACATAGAAGTGCACAAAGCAGCAGAAAGCAGCACAGTTTTAAGCGGTGATATATTTAATGACTACTATTTTTTTTAGCATGGAACAATACTTCCTTAACTAATGTGCTCTAGTCTGCACATAACAGGGAATCATAGACTATATAATGTGTCTGAAGAAGAAAAATGCTGTAAATTACATTAAAATTCTAACAAAATGATAACAAAACTATTCACCAACAACTAGTGATCAAAGTGCTTTGTACCAGGGATTATATATTTTATCAAAATTCTGTCCTGCTTTACCTTTATGAAGGCCATCTTAACTTTCACAGTTAGTTATAATCAGGTTATGGAAACATGCAGGAAGCACTACTTTGGAACAAGACATATTTAGTATGTCTTCTCTAATAGCTGTAGAGTAGTGCTAAAGCCAGTTTCCTCCTAGAAGACCTCTATAGGAGGTCAATGTGTTTGTAGATGTTTGCCTGTGTTAATTTAGAAAATGATCTTTATGTACTTTATTCAAATAGGGTCAGATTTGCAAGCATCTTCAAATAACTGGGAATGCAGGAGAGAGAATAGGTGCTTCCCTTCACTTCTCTGCTATCTATTTTCCTGCCAAAGTATTACAAAGTTACAAGAGAGGAAGAAGGAGCTCCCACGAATACCTTCATTAAGGATTTGTACTGCAGGGTGTTGCTGGTTTAGATTTGTTCTTCTCAAACTGCACCCATGATGTGCCTTGCTCTCCAGAGACTAAAACCTCAGCAGTTGCAGTTGTATGTACACATTTGCTGCCTTAAGATGCAAGCAATTTGAAGGGATACACTAAGTGGCACCATCCTGCCTTGCCTGCATCCTAGTTTTCCTACTTCTGTCTCTCTCTCAGCTGCATCAGTCATGTTTTCAGCTTATTTGGTCTCTGTGCAGTATCTCTACACAAAGAAAATATAGTAATTTTCTCATACACACTTTTTTTTTCTGGGATTCTTCCTCCTAAAGCAATATCTACACACCACTATATCTAATATATAGTAAATGAAGCTGTGAAGGTACAATGCATTAGCTGCTCTGTCTCCTGCACTGTGACTCCTGACGCACTCAGCTCATGAGGCCACTTACTTTGCTTTAAAGTGAAATTTACTACTCYGGCCCAGGGCACTCTGGGCATTAAGAAAGCCCATAAAGTAAATTGATGTCAGGTGGCTTCTGTACTAAAAATTCACATTTTAATTRCCAAGTAACCAACCTTGAGAGATGTTTTAGGATTCTCCTGTGTTTCATGTTTTTGTATCTCTGATGAAGTTCAGTTCCTTTTTTCTGTGAGAKACATTTTGATAGGTATATTGTTAAGCATGCATAATGCATTGATCATGAAATGTAGAATTGTATTTTTAAAAAATTCACATAGTAATTGTATGATAGGGTAAAGGCAATTTATTACTTACAAAATGGCTCTTRGGCATATTCTAGCATATGATATTCGTTCAACAGATCAAAGGCAAGATTTCTACTTACATCAGAGACTTTCATTTTATTCATAGCATTTGATAGTATTAAGAAAAGTCAGGCAAGCTTCAAAAATAATTTATAACTGTTTTGTAGATTCTACTCAGCTTATTTGTTGCTGTTATTTTGGACAATTTGGAACTTGATGAAGATCTAAAGAAACTTAAACAAGTAAGTGCATATTTTTTATTGTGCTTGAGAATGTTTTCAGTAAAGCATGGCTATACTGATGTCTTCGTAAGGYGATATCTTCGTGAAAATGAACAAAGCAGGAGATGTTGAAGAGAATGGCAGTACTTTGCTAGATAGTTGATTGTTACACTATTAGAGATTACAGAAGAGATTTAGAAATTGGTTTAAGTGTTCAATRAAAGTCAGCTTAGATAGTTATATAATTAAAATAATTTAATAATCACTGTTAAGTAATGTTTTTGATCACTGTCTGTCAATAATCTACTTATTGAGAAATGAAGTGTTGTCTAGCCTCTTTCATATTCAGGAAGGCACTATCATGAGACTGTTGCACTACAGCCTGCTAAAATACTGAATAGTTGCAGGTATAGCCTGCAATAGTACAGCCTACTAAGCTACTAAATAGATTTGTATTTACACTGCAGCATGAAAAAAGCATGTAGAAATGCGATGTGCTTCATTTGCCATGCCAGTCCTGAATAGACCTGAATAAGCACAATAGACTTGCTTCTGTCTTGAGAGTAAGCTGTTGCAGCGTGTAACTCCCATAGTCCCTTAAAAGTGAAATTATTTAAAAGGCTCTGCTTTAGATCAAGACAGACAATCTTCTAATGCCAGACACCACATGTTAAAATGCTATGAGCCATAAGATATGTATAACTCATAGTAGACCTACCACAGAGGAGCGAGCGCGCTGGAAGGGGTCCACAGAAAGGACTCCTGAGGTAAAGGAGCCTGGATTGAGTTGCTAGCTGAGTCCTAAGAGCACTTGGCAAAAATAACTTGCACTGTTGCGGCTCTCGATTTGGGGATTCACATTATCTACAAACACTTGTCTCATGTGTGAACCCCGGAATGACAATCACATAAGACAAATTAAACTAGACTCGTCATGCTGGCCGTTGTAATCTTGTGGGCAAGCTGCAAGAAAAGGGAGGTATCAGTATGTGTTGTGTAAATACACAATGTGGTTTTATCTACACAAAAGAAGAGAAAAATCCCCCAAATTACCTATTTCTTGCACAAAATAACAAGTTGAAATCTTATTGTGTGGGAACTTCTTTTGTAATATTCAGCTTACAGCATTCTTTCACTCATCATTTATTGATTTGCTCATCTTTCAAATCAGCATTCAATGTAGAATGATGTTCTTTCACTTTCTGAAAATAATCTCTTAGATAGTTTAGTTATTTTGTGTAACTAAATATATTCCATCTCTACAACCGCTGCACAAAAAAACAATGATGGGACTTGCACTGTGCCACTGCATGACCCTGAAATGAGGTGAGCTCAATAAGAAGCCTGTCTCCATTATAACAGACACTCAGGGTAGATGATGAGAAGTAGAGCACACACAAGTAAAAGATATAAATTGATTAAAATATATATGCTCCTAAATTTCATAGCTCTGAGATGGGAAGCAGTATAAGAATCTAAGTGCAGTGCTGGGCCAGRGTAAAACAGATGCCTACATGACCAGGCCTTCTAGCTACGATGCAGTGCAGCTCCATGATTGCAATGATAGCCTGTTTCCCTGACCCAGGCTGGTATATCAAGAGGAAGACTGCAATTTGCCACATGGCCATGCCAGTTTAGTTGACTCTGACTTGATGATACGCCTTTGCCTACCATTATGACATATAGAAATGTCCAAGGTAGCTAAACTGCTTTTGAAAATACGATGCTGGTTTGTCTGTACTTTYATTTTTGAAGTATTTCTCTATACTTCAAACAGCAGCCTCTCTCCCCATCACTGTTGAATGTATTCCCTTCTGATATTTTATCCAAACTAATTAATATTATGCATGCAAAGTGTTACTTGTTTTAAAAATAATTATGGGGAAAGCAGGTAAGAAATTGGTAGCTGGAACTGAATCATATGGAGGGACTGGAATGATTGTAGAACTGATTAAGTGACTCAAACAGAAAAGGTTTCCTGTGGGGAAATATGATGGTATCTCTGACTGATAGTGACTGTGCACAATTATACCAAGTTATTGGTTGTCTTATCTCAGATGATAAATCAGGAAGAGTTTTAAATTGAATTATATTTTGGATTTCCCAATAAAAAAATACTATAAGATGGAGGAATATTGTGAGATAATTATTATGCTTTAATCAAGAACTTTTCTATAAAGAAATAGATCTGTAGCTTTCAGATTAATGTTTTTAAAATCTACAGAAGCTGTATGTTGTTCGAGGAGATTAATTAAATCCTTTAAATCATTGTTAATGTAAAAGTTTCCTTGAGTCTCCTAAGTTTCCTTAAAATTTCTTCTATCAAGTTTCTGATATGCATTTTGTATCAACATATTTTTTAATAACATGATTTCTAATTCGCCTATGTTGTACTTCTTACTTCTGATATTTCTATAAAACCATGTATGCCTACAAGCTTTTATAGTTTTATATGCCCTTCTTAACACATTTTTTTTCCTGCTGATAAGATTTTCTTTTTCTGTTTCCTATCAGAAATTTATAAAATTTGGGGATTCCCATAGCCTCATTCCCTACAGTGATGCTATGAGATGAATAGTGAAGTGACACAGTCTGATGAAACAAAATTAGTAAGCTCTGCTATATTAAAACTGTGAAATATTCCCAATATTTTGTGTCTGGGCAATAAATAAAGTTGTATGAAATCACACAAGGAACGAAACGTTAAATAGAGGAAGACTACTTTTTCCATGGTGAGAAAATGAGAGTGTGTATAGTAAATAAAGAACAAGCAAAAGGAAGTACTTTGCTTTGCTTCTTAGTTAATAGAAAAAATCTTATAAGGTGACCATCACTATGGAGATTCTCATGTAGCTTTGATCCTCAGAGATTGCCAAAGCTAGGAAGTGTAGTTGCTTTATATTTCATCTGTTTGCCATCTGTCTTCTACTAGTCTGTATCAGAGAAAGGATACTGGTGAGAGGGACCTTTGATCTAACCTGGTGTAATCATTCTGATGCTCCTACTGTTCATGATATAAACAGAATTTCATAAGAAATTTGCAAGTAACACTACAAAGAGCTCAAAGACATCGAGCCAAATGGTGATTAAAACCACATGTGCTGCCACTTTACTGTGTTATATTTTCATGAAAGAAAGAAGAAAAAGATAATCTCAAGCATCTTTGAACATAAGCAGTAGCATAGCTTCCTTGGGTGTGTAAACATACTTCTGTAATCCTATCTCTTAGAATAACCCAGTTAAACATATGTCAGTTTCAGCATACTAGAATATAAAAAATATATAATTYTCAGAGTATTAAAATATAAAATGGTTTTCTTTTGCCTTATACTCATGATAGGCACCCCATTTACCTGACTAGCTATGGAGAATTTAACTTAAGGCTTACCAGCCAAGTGTGTCATGTTCCTATTTTACAATTTGGGAATTAACTGGAGCTGAAAACCTGTTGTCTCTGGGTTCATGCATATATTTCCAGTACAACTAGGAACAGAACGAAGTCCCTTCTAGGGYTTAGGTGTCCCTAAGTCAGTCATGAGTATCCATTCACTTTAAATTGTTGAAATCTCACATAACAGTAGTCCTACTGCTTCCAAGGAATACTGCCTCAGGGAAGATCCAGTTTCTGTCAGATCAGCACACATATACTGTCTGTGCACTCTTCCACACGCTTACAACATGAGTACAGATGGTATTCATTACTAAAAATATTTTCTCTGTACACACCTTATTACCTAGCAACAGAAATTCTTGGAGGAGTCAACAGAGTGTGCAGTGGAAAGACATTATTTTTCTGATTTAATGAAATTCTCACTCTCTCCAGTGAAGATACTTGTTAGTTGTGCAGACTCCTTTCCCTCTAATTCTGCTTCACACCATGGAAAGTATGCAAGATTATTTTCCTTGACTCTGTGTCAAAGCAGCATATGCARGATATATATAAATAATCAATGTATTTATATGAGTGTGTGTATTATATGCAAAGACACATTTTATCATTTTAACATCTTGCTGTTAATTCTTCCATGGTGAAAGCAGAGACCTTTTTGCATAAACAAAGAAGCTCAGAGGTAGAGGTAAAGACAACCCCTTCACCTGTAATGCTATGTGTGTGTGATGAATCTGTGGTTTTCGTGGCTCTTCTTCTTGACATTTTGACATCAGCAGATTAGGGTCAGGTTTTGTACAGCTTAGAAGCTTTCAAAAAAAAAAAAAGGCAGGTCAACAAACAGAGGTCTTCTTCACTGAGCTTCGTTAGAAGCTTAAGCAGAAAGGGAACCCACTCTTCTACAATAAGAAGAGATAGTTGTAGCAGAAGCATAGTTCATCAGAACTTGATTGCCTTCAAAAATAGGAGACCTAGCACTGAACCTATTTATATAGTAGTTCCTGTTCCTTTTCTCCATTTGCCCTTTCCCTTTCCTTTTACTGAGAGAAGAGGGTTGTACTAGGCTCCACTACTGATGCCCAGATGTTTTCTGGACATTGTACAAGACATTTCTAGCACAAATATTCAAAACATGAATTTCAAAGTGCTGCATTTTCATGCAAGAATGCGTGTACAAAAGATTTGGTAAAGCCAGTCAAGACAGAACAAGGTATTTTCTAAAGAAATGAGTCCTTCTTCCTTTAGATTTTTTCTCTAAATAAAATGAATTCAAACAGAAGTTTCARAGCAAATATTTATATTCTGTAGAATATATTTTTTCAGTGTTGCAGGTTTCTGATCACAATAGCTTCTTATTGGTTTTAGGAGGCTTATGAGCACTCTGTAGGGTCAGAATCTTTATTAAACAAAAGCATCGTGCACATGCCAGAAAGTTCAAACTTACAACTCCAGAGCAAATATTAATTTTCCTTTCTGTGATTATTCTAGTATTAGTTTGTGTTTTTTTAAGCTAGAGAGAAGCACAATTTGTACTCTTGATATTAAATTCACGTGCAATCCTAATCATTGCTGATTATGCAATTATTATTTTGATGCAGTTAGAAAATATTTTCAGTGCTCCTGTTTTCCATATCTAACTTAGAGCAATTAATTTCACCTTTTTAATCAATGTAGAAGAAATTACCAAAGAATTAAAAACTTTGTGCACTCAAAAATAATGTAATTACATTTGAGAAATGCACATCTTCTGACATACATCTTCTGACATAAGAAAATAGAATTCTGTCTATATAATACCATTTTTTAAAGTTTTTGTAATTTATCCAACACTCAGAATTTTCAAAGCAATTCTCATCAAGCTTTTGAACACGTATATACCAAGAAAAAAACATCTGAAAGATCAAGAATCTTTTTTTCTTGATATAACATGAATCGAATCCTTCAACATTTTAGAAAATTGTAATCTCTATATAGAAGAATGTGAAAAATTGCAATTTTMTAAAATGTGAAAAGATATAAATCATGTTACTTTTTTAGCCATGCAAAAAGTTAGACATATAGTCTAAGATAGTCATCTGTACTTCCCATGTAGTCATAGCTATCCTCCTGAAAACGTTTAATCTCAGCCAAATTAGGTGATCTTTTTTTCTGTTGATTAGAGAGCTAGACAACTAAATTCAAGCAAAATGACTGGCCTTCAATGAATAAGGTTAAAAGACAGGAATAGCAACTTTATATAGGAGCCCAATTTTCATAGACATTTGTATGTCTGAGTGCTTTTACATCCCTGAAGTGAAATGAAATCATCCTGAGTAAAGAAAGACATCTTAGTGAAGGTCCTAGATTGGGATCCTAATATAGACTAGGATTGTTTTTAGTGGAAAGAAAGAAGCAGCAAAGCCAACATTCAAAGGTGCTTATCTCTCCATCCAAGGAAGAAAAAAGCAATGTTAGTAGCTTCTGAATTTATTTTTTAAAGAGAGCATGTTTCTAGCTTCAGGCACTTTTATTTGCTAAAGAGGGATGACAAGAATCCATCCATCTTTACAGATGTTCCCAACATCTTCCTGGAGTGGCTCAGAAGGAAAGGGATCTCCTCTGGAGAAGCATGCTCAGAGGAAGAAATGACATAGTTTGCACCAAAGCAGACATTYGCTGCTTACCGTGGGCACATTTCCAAAGTATGGCTCCTCAAAGTTTTCGTGTACCCTGCTGAATGGTCGTAGTTATGTTTGCTCTTAAAAGACAAAGATACAAATAATTGCCTCCCCAGGGAACAGGCTCTCACTGCACTTCTAGTGATGCTGAGGATATCTCTAATGTCCTCAGTAGTCATTATATTCCTCACAATAATCTGTTAATCAGTGTTGCTTCATAAGTGTAGAGATTCTGGGGATGTTTTAAAGAAATGCCTATGTTGCTGCAATCATCTACCTGTTAATATGCTCCTCTTCTTTCTCGGCCACATTCATTATGGCTGCCATTTTTTCAAGTTTTTCTTTACACCTAAACATAATCTGCAGTCTGTTGTTTACATTAGATCATATATTCATTATTGCCTTTATTCACTGCTCCCTATTCATTGTTAAAGAGATTTATCCATGCGTGCTCAAAACAACTTTGAGATGTACAGAGCAAGCATATATTTATTAGGAAAGCTTTCATAAATTCAAGGATGTTCTACTGATTTCCCAAGCKTTCAAGGTTTCTGTCCATTTTGAACTTTGCTCTTGCTCTGTGAATAAWCATCACTCTCTTTTGGACCAAAACTTTCTTCTTATGATTAGTTTTCAGGATTATTGGATCCCAGACTGAAAGTCTGGTGCAAGCTTTCACATAAGCTGGATTTTCCAAATGGAAATCACATAGGTAAAGAGATAAAAAATGAGTAGTATGCTGACATTTTCCAGAGCGAAATAGAAAAGTAAGTTTTGTGACCTAATCATCCATGGGTTTCTTCTCATGCATAGCAAGCTTCTATTTTCAGTCCTGGAGATATTTATAAGCTTTAATTCATTTTGTTTTGTTGGGTGTTTTTTTAACTGTCATTCTCATGAAATTAGATGAACAGGAAGAAAAGGCCAAGAATTCATGACAAACCTCCTATTACATTTATGATGCTTGCTGAAGCAACCTATCTGTCCATTTATACTTTATACTCACTTATCAGAGAATCACACAGACTCACAGAATGATTGAGTTTGGAAGGGACCCCTAGAAATCATCGAGTCCAATCTCCCTGCTCCAGCAGGGACACCCAGAGCACAGGGCGGCATCCAGGCRGGTTGGGAAGATCTCCAGAGAAGGAGACTCCACAGCCTCTCTGGGCAGCCTGTGCCAGGGCTCTGGCACCCTCACAGGAAAGAAGTTCCTCCTCACATGGAGATGGAACTGCCTGTGTTGCAACTTACACGCATTACCGCTTGTCCTGTCACTGGCCACCACTGGGAAGAGCTTGGCCCCATCCTCTTTACATTCTCCTCTTAGGTACTAATACATTTTGGTAAGATCCCCTCTCAGTCTTCCCCAGGCCAAACAGGCCCAGCTCACTTAGTCTTTCCTCATATGATGGATGCTCCAGTCCTTTTAATCATCTTTGTTGCTCTGTGTTGGACCCTCTGTAGAAGTTACGTGTCCCACATGTCCTGGGGAGCCCAGAACTGCACCCAGGACTCCAGGTGTGGCCTCACTAGAACTGAGTTTTTCTTGGGTTTGTTTGCCTTTTTAAACATTCCTAGCTACTAAGGAAAGGGATTTGATTACCATACGCTGCTGCCCTTCAGGTATTTAYCATGTCTTTATGTAAAGCAGTTCTAACAACTGAAACAGCTCTGTGGTTTTCTATCTGGTGAAAGTACATGCTATTTTTATAGCTTCTGCTAGACATTCCTGCTGCTGTCTTTTCATATGATTGTCTGCAGGACAAATGAAGTAAACACACACAGTGTCCTGCTTTATTTTCTTTTAACTTTTTTTCTGTGTACTTCTGAGACTAAATATTTAAGGATTAATCTTTGCCTATATTTTTGTCATTAAATCTTTGGAATTAAACCCCTGTGAGAGCTTAACAGAGGTAAGAGCTAACAAAGTGATTAATTCAGCTGTTACAGAGAGAAGTGAAATCCAAACCTAACTGTCAGCCAAGTTGAAGCCAATGTGCTCCAGCCTGAGGAGTTCCACTTCCAAAACCTAATTCCATTAGGAGAAGGAAGTCCAAATCTCCAGTTTATCCAGTGTGAAGAACAGTGGGAATAGGTGGGAATAGGTGCCCTGCAACAAAAGAAGAACAAAAGCTTTTCCTTACTRAGAATTGGAGAATTGAGACAATATATTTACACATTCTGAGAGGACTCRGAAAATGAATAGTTTTCTTTGTCAGAATGAAAGCACATAAATCAGCTAAAGCTCTACAAGGGTTGTTTTTCTTTCCATGTAAAAGCCTACTTTTTGACAGAACATGTTCACGTGGCAGTTAGCCAGTGTTCTGCAAACAGCTTACCACACTGTCATGCATGGCTTATTAAAAGAAAAATGCTTTATTATTTATTTATCAGAGGAAAATAGCTCATTTTAAAAAGCACTCTGTTAAGAAAGAGAGGGAAAGGGAAGGGAAGGGAAGGGAAGGGAAGGGAAGGGAAGGGAAGGGAAGGGAAGGGAAGGGAAGGGAAGGGAAGGGAAGGGAAGGGAAGGGAATGTCCTTAATTCTCCCTTTCTCCCTATTATAAAAATGAAACTATCAACAATTCATGTTTTAAAACAAGGCAAAACAAAATCATTGCACAATTAGACAACTATCTGCAAACCCAACCATCTGTGATTTGATTTTTAAGGTGCAAGAGTGTGCAGAAATCAGTACACCTGGAGTAGTGAAGTACTAAGCAAGTTGGCAGTTTTACCAAGATTAACCAAAGAAAAAAGGTTGTATTGAAGATGCTAAGGTGGCTGTACTGAATAGTCTGTTCTTTCAGAATCATATGGATAACTAACATTTTTKGGGGAAGAGAAAAATGTGATACATTTGTTTGCTCCATGTCTTCGGGGAGTTGCTAAACTGTATCTCAGTAGTGGATCCAGGAAAAGATTTAGATGTGTTTGGAGAAAACAAGCTATTTCCAATAGCTGCAAGTAATTTTAAGACTTGCCAGAGCTGCTCTAGGAACCAGGATTGCTAATGCTACTTGTCATTTGTAGTCTTTGAACGATGGTATCAATAGGTCCACATAAACTTTTTCTAAAAAGGCTTGTAAGTGTCATGGTCTCTTTTTTTTTTCTTTTTTTTTTTTTTTTTTCCATTTGTTTGCTTGTTTTCCCATTTACCATATCCTATAAAGTTATCATTGGCTTAGATTAAAGTCATTCAAGAAGCAATGGACATGAAATTTTCATGAGATACAGGGAATGTCATTCCCTACAATATAGAACAGAACTTAATGCTCTGTGATTTCAGACTACCTTTCATTCCCCTTATCTTCCTTTTTTTCTTCTCCTTTAAAATTTCATAAATTATCTTTCAAAATACATTAACATTACAGAGAGTGAGTGTTTCTGTGCATTCATGTGCCTGCACAGTAGTCCTCACTGGGTATTTTACTGCCTGTCCTTGTGCTCACAGGAGTGTTGAGCAGTTTGGGATAAGCATGGGCACATCGGAGCTTAAAGTTATAAAGGCCTTTACAAGGTAGAGGTTACTGTTTTCTGTTTCTTACTCATTATTCTTGTCTTATTAGTGTTTTCTTGAAAATGCATAACCTATGTTGTTTTCTTTTTGCATGATACCATTCTCTTAAATCTGTTCTGACTTAAACTTGCATATGTGCACACAAACACACAAATCTGCGACAACATTTTCTGTTAAGAACTTCACAGCTATAAAAAAAAAAAGGTTAGAGCTACCACTGCAAGCTAGTAAAGCTGGCTTATTGGCACAAGTGAAGTCAGCAAGAGTTTCACCATTAACCTCAATAGATCTGTGTTATATAAAACTGAGGTGAACTGCAGTACAAACTACATAATGACCATCATCTCCTCTCAGTATCATTTCATGTGGAAATCAAATCTGTTAGTTCAAGGTACTGTGCTGACACCTGAAATGAATGTACTTCAAACTGGAGCTTTCTATCTGCCAGTAATAGTAAAAAGCTTAAAAAAGTATTATATAGCCATGAAAATACTCAGCTTCCACTAGCCATCACAGTGCAGTGATCATGTATTGCTGTTGCAGAATGATTCACTACAATGATCAAATAGCAGCTAAGATTCCTAAATTACATCAGCAACCTTTTTACTCACTGTTTTTTTGTGTCAAGTACAACCTTAGAACAATGTTGCTTCATCATTACCTGTGTTCCAGAACTGTCCTCAAAACTTTTCCACCTAACAGAGGAAAAGTGATCTCTTGCATTACTACAAATAGCAAGGGTAAGCCATCATCAACCTGGTTTCRTCTTGTGTTATATTCACTTCCAAGTGTCTCCCACTGCCTCTCTTCATTCCTGAGCTCTGAAAGTGCTTTCAGTGTCTGTGTAAAAACTTGGAAAAATAAATTAAAAAAAAGACTTTCTTTTCTTGAAACCAGACTTCCTTTGTTGGCTTGGACAATTCCTGAGGACTGATCATTGTTTTGGTGGAGGACTCTTATTGTCACTTTGATGGAAGGGATCTTCAGTATAAGTGAAGGCCACTTTTATATCTACAAAGTGAGAATAGTGGTAATTTCTTCAACGCTTCTTCCTCTGCCTTTGTGAATTCAGATTCCATGCTCTTGAAGTTGGAGATGGCCTGTCTACAATGTGCTGATATCGCATGTTTTCAGGCTCTATTGAAATCTCTGAGCAGCTCTGTAATACCAGTAAGAATCAACAGATGCTGCTGAGGGCGTTTGCTAGGATATAAGAGAAAAAAAAGCGTCCTCATCTTTTCTCATTCTTTTTCACTGTATGTGCTAATCTAGGTCCTAAAGAAAAATAAAGYGTGGTAATTGAGTTCTAAAGAAAAATATATATGAGAAATAGCTGTCATATAATCAGCTTCTATATAATTTTCACTTATTTGAACTGCTCTTTTGAAAGCAGTAGACTAAATGCAGAGCTCGCTCAGTTAGCTAGTATTGACACTAACTGGGGCACTGGCACTAGTCTAGCATAATAATATGGCATTACTTGTATGACTTGGTGAGCTAGTCTAGAAACTTTACAAACCATTTTTTTTCTTTCTATAAACATAGGCATAGTCATTTGGAGATTTAAACTACTAGTTACAGACAAATCCCTGTACAAAAAATGTGGCATATCTGCTAGTAAAGATTGAACCACTCCTTTAAATGCTCAAATTAATAGCAAAGCTATCATAAAGTATCATAGGGAATTTTAGATGAAAATGCCTCACACTTGCTTATTTAAGTGTTAAAGCTGTGATCTACTAAAAGCCCTTGCCACTAGTTCTATTGGAGTTGAGTTTAGGTGTTGTGTTTCTCCTCTCTAGCACAATGCCTTGGCAGTATGGTTGGCCTCGGTCCCCTGAGCAATGTAAAGGAATAGGCTTCTTTAAAGGGAGAATTAGGTCTTAGATAGATCAAGCTATCTCCTGTGAATCTTTCTCTCTTCTTCTGTCCTATAGATGGAGTCTAGACTTTGTTTAGCCAGATGCCTCCATTAATTGCTCACAGTTGAAAGAGATGGATTTAGGTTATTTGCACCTTTTTTTGCACCTTGTTAGGTACAAGCTTTATGGAAGAACTAATTCAAAACTCAGAGTCACATTAGAAGTTATATTACACAATTTTGTTTAGAAGCAGTTGATGTTTAGGAGGGCAGCTATTAAACATGTGAGTCAATAGTAATTACTTTTTACTTACGGGCCAGAGGATTCCAGACATCATGGTAAAAATAAAGCATGGGCTTGTGCATGGAGCTGTGTGGAAAAGGTATAATTCAACTCCTGAAAGTAATGAAGAAATTAATTGTCATATGAATTTGATTGCATCCTTCTAAAATGTGCAGATTACTTCAGTCATGATTAACATATTAAACAYATACAGGTTCTAAAGAAGGAGAAAAAAAATGTAAAAGAAGATAAAGGATCTTAATATTGATCTTTTAAAGTGTCCACACAAAAAAAAAGGACCCAAAATTAGATATTTTTTGCTTATACCACCAGTGCCTTGAGGTTGTTAAAATGCTTGCAATGTGCTACATTCTATTCTGCACTAAAAATAACATGCGAGTTCGGGGAGGATGAGGTATCCTCTAGGCAATAGTATAAGCAATTATATTCACGGGCAAAACAGCGGTGATCAAAATGTCAGAACAAGCTCTTCTTTCTGAAGTTGTTTTTATGTTATTTGAAAAGAATATAGAATATGCAGTGCATTTGCAGATGCATATCTTTCTGTTTGAGACATCTGATTATCATTTCCTAAATGTATATTTTGGGTCTCCTTTCCAACCTCTTCAATGACATATTCTTTTCTCTATAATGTATAAATATACAGGCAGCTTGTTCAAGTTTGAATCTGCTGACAAACACAGACTTATCCACAAATGGTTTCAGAATCATAAAACTTCTCCATTTTGCTTCTGCAAATACCCTCCTTACATTTGCATGTGCCAATGCAGGCACAGTCACCCACTCCACAAAATACTTGTCAAATATTCCAAGTTTTTCAAAGTGCCCTGATTTTTGCAGGTTGCAGAGCAACCACAGTTCCCTTTTCAAATCCAGGCCAATTTTATATAATATGTACATATATATCATCACACACACACATATATATGTATGTGTGTATCTATATATGTATGCATGTACGTGTGTGCATATAAATGAATATAGTATATTCTCAAAATTTAAAAATGTATACTGGGACCTCATAATAAGTAAATAATAAGTAAATCCTTAACAGCTCCACAAGTGCAATGTATAACAGCACTTCAAGAGCCTTTTTTTAAATTTTTTTTCTTGCATCAAGTGTGCCTTAATTCTCAGTAGTAAAATGGTGTGGTGTACCTCAGAATCTTGTTTTTAGAAGCAGTGTGCTAGAGGGTTTTCCCTTCCTGCTTAGAGGGTTTTTACTTTCCTTGACCCAAGTGTGCTAAGTTAAAATGTAAGTCCTTTAGCACCTCTACTGTAAAACTACTGTTTCAGAAATATGATTTTGCCTGATATTTCCCATGCAAGATGATGACCACTAATGTCAGAAGAAAGCCCTCTGCAGCTGTGCCACACTGTTCCTGGGTTGGGGATAGCTTTTAGAAATCCATGTCCACATGCAAGGTCTCATTAGATTGATACTGATGTGGTGGTCATGTGAGAACAGAACCAAGGCACTCATGGACACCTGGCAGATACTTCTGATCAGTTAATGYCATGGTTTCACTCTTTGTCTCTCTGGTAAAAATACTATGAGCTAAGTTTTGTGTTTACACGTATGTTATGACACTTGCTGAGGAAGCATCTGTAGATTCATAATATAAGAACAGTTGTACTGGGTCAAAACAAAGTTCCTCCAATATCCAGTCTTTGATAGTAGCCAATGAAAGATGTTTATGGAATAGCATAAGCATGGTGAAGGCACGTAGTGATATTTCATTCCTTGGTGATGTTTCATACTTCTGTGATAGTGTGTCTCCAGTGATTTGTTGTCCAACACGGTATCCTTTTGTTTAGTAGTACTTGGCAAATTTTTCTTTCAATCATTTGTTAAATCACTCTTAAAATCTGTGTATACTTTAGCATCTGTAGCATATAACATCGAAGATATATTTAACTATACACTATTTAAAGAAATATTTCTATTTTTATTCAGAATCTGCCATCAGAGAATTTCATCTGATGTCCACTAGCTCTTGTATTATGACRTAGAGTCACTCCAGTCAAATGATGTCCCGAATGTCCTGTCTTTTCTACCGTCCTTGTTGTTACTTCCACTATATTATGAATTTTTATACCTGCATATGAAGTTTCAGAATTTGACTGAACTGTTTCCTGGTTAGTTCCATTTGAAGTGCTCAATGACTGCAAGAAAATTTGGCGGTCTAACTAGCACATCTTGGAATAACTCATACTTAATATCCATTAAAACCCCCATCTCTGTTTTTATGAAGTAAGGAAATCACTGCGTGGACCTGCTAAGATATAATTCCTGTAGCATCATTTCCTGGAAATTATTTTCTTTTTAACAAGAGTTCAAAACTTTAAGTGGATAATAGAAAAAAAAAGAAATAGCATTTAGCAAAAATGCTCAGAAGCTCTGTTCTCTCCTTCTGCATTCAGCTAGCTTGTTCATGCTTTGCTGCTGCAGCTTTTCAAGGATTCTGTCTTATTGCCTGCCTGAGGACTCTGGTTGATTTCCTGAGGTATTCTTTCTGGTGAAGCAAGTTATCATTTAAAAGCAATCTGGTTTATAGGGAAGTCCAGTGCTGGGCACTCAGGTTCACTCGTTATTCATTCTGTATGTAATTTTGACCTTGTTTTTACAATACTGAAAAGTCTTACTGTCATAGTGATAAAAGCATCATTTTTGCAGACTTATTAACATCTCCTTTATTCAGTGAGGAGCAAAGCTTCACACTTTATGACACACATGTACTTTTCAGTGTGAAGTTCTTGGGTTTATTTTCCACAGAAACTTGATAAGTGGGCCCAAACTGCATAGCTCAGTACTGTCACAGGGACAATGACAGGTAATCAAAGCCCACTTTGATAATGGGCTTTTTAGGCATTTGTCAACAGAAGATAGGTCAAATGATAGATACATTTTCTTTCAATTAATATCTATATGGGAGCAGATGGAAAAGGTAAGATTTGGGGGGCTTTCTGCTTGAGATACAGAGAAGTAGAGAAGTTGGTATATTTATAGGAGCACCTTGTAAACCAGAAATGAACAGAGATGCGAAAAAATCAAATGAATCGATCAAGGTAGTAAGAACCATCTTATTTCCTTGTCCTTTTTTTTTTACCCCTTCTTTTTTTTCTTTTTTTTTCATCTTAGGGATATTTGTTAGGGTTGTATAGTGAAGAGCGGAAAATTAGGGAATTTCTAATGATATCTTGACTGTTTTGTTGCACCCATTCCAGAATCCTAATCACATTTGCTCATAACATGAACTCTGATCCCTTTGCCCTTCTCCCCAGCACCATCATTCTGCAGTGTAGGAAGATGCCTTGTGAGAATTTCAGCAAGAGCATCAAACCTTGCACTTCCAAGTCTTGTGTGATGAAGTTTCATCATTAAAGTGGGAGTTTCGACATAGGGATTTTTTTGTGAAACATATTGTGCTAACAAGGTGTTAGAATTAGTATATCTAATTTAAACATACACTCGGCATAAAACTATGTCTATGTATATATATACATACACACATATATATATGTGTGTGTGTTCCTTAAAATCCAGGGACTTTTTAAAACTTAATTAGATTTGCTTGCCTCAAGGGTATTCTGAGAATAGTGCTTGAATTCCAAATGGGAAATATCTACAAAATAGAACAAAAATGAAAAAATTTCGTTCCGTTATATCTGAGCCCATGTAAATGGATTTTTAAGAATTGGCAGGAAAGATGAGTGTCACATACATTTTATTTAACAAAAGTACAATAATTGTTCTGAACTGAATTTTAAGCACTACATAAAATGCATGAAATCCTTCTTTTTACCATAGAGGGAAGATAGCAAAAAATTCACCAAATTCCTGTGGGCCCTCCATTCCCAGGCCATATACAGGTTATTTAAAGTTGAGATATTTTAAGTTAGAAACTTTTCAGATATCTCCATTGCTAGAAAATAAAATTTCCATTAAAGACTGGAAAAAAATGCGATCATCCAGAAAAATATCTGTGCCAGACTCTTTCTCTTTTTAAGAAACTAAGAAAACTTTGGAAGTTTTCAGAAGTCTGTAGTCTCATCTTTCTTTCTTCCACCTCTTAACTCAGCTACCATCATTTTTATGAAGAGTATCAGTTCATCATAAATTCTGATTTATATCTTGCCCAGTGTTTAAATAAATTCCTCAGTGTAAATTCAAAATCTGCCACTGCCTGTAGCATGTTTTGCAGTACTGTATTATTTGTCAAGAAATCACGTTAAATTCAAGACAGTTCGGTTGGAAACAAGTTTCTTTGTATAAAATAGATTCTTGGAAAGTTCTAATCCAATTGAATCCTATTTCCAATCCAATCCTAATCCAATCTAATCCTATTGAAAGCATGCTACTTTCAAGGTGATGAGATGGAAGTTGGATTGGCTATGAATGCGTGAATAGCAATAAGAAAAATATACATGTAAGCTTCTGTTCCTTCATTTATATCACCAAGGAGGAAAGTTTTTTACCTCATTTCTCTATCTTCAGGAGCTCATCTAATCTTGATCTTTTGTTAGGTTTAGTTGACTGAAAACAGTCAGCAAATATTTCTCYGTGCACACGTATGTTTCTAGATACTCCATCCTCTGAAGTAAGGAACAATCCTGTAGGTGTCTGGAAGAAAGGAGATGCTTTGCAAAGTATTACTCATTATCTTGATCAGAGTTTGATCCTTTAAAATCCATTCTGTGTTTGCTTTTGGATTCATTTTTGTCACATAAATCTGSAATACATTTTCTGAACTGGATCTTAAGCCTACAAGAATTGTGKCTCTGTACATTTTTGCACATACTTTATACAATCCTTGTATACTTACAAAAAGTAAAGACCTGGCCTTCAGATGTAAGCCAATTCTCTGTTCAGTCAAAAGAGAAAGCAAGAAGCTTAGAAAGGTGAATTCATTATATTTTTGGTTGAGATTTTTATTTACCATAAGTAATTTATTATCTGCAAAAAAAATCAGAGGAGTTCTTCTCACAGTTCCCCTGTAACTGAAAAGTCATCCTTTTTTAAACATAACAGAAGATGAGGAAGCCTGCACAATTTTCCTACATAAAATCCATCAAGTGAGAGCACCACTTGTACCCGTATCTCCTTCTTTAAAGAAACAGTCCATCATTGCAGGAATGCAAAGAGAACCATCTCTGTCTCCAGTGAAAGAGAATAGCAAAATTCAAGAAAAAAATTAATCAACCAATTTGTTTGGGAGAGAAGGCAGCCAGGGCAGCAAACTGACTTGTTTTCATTCTAGGCAGAAATTTGCCTGAGGCAACTTGTGCCAGCTGCCTCTTGGCCTGTCCCCAAGTCTACTTGTGAGGATGGTACGTCCATCTTACGTCCCTATAACTACTTTTTAGATCATGCAGCAGTGTGGTAAGATCCCTGTGAGACTTCTCTCTGTGGTCTGAACAAACCTAATTCATTGGGTCTTTCTTCAACTCTCAGGTTCTCCAACCATCTGATCACCTTTGTGGAGCCCTGTGGAGCCTCTCTGATTTTCTAGTCCAAGAGGCCTTGATAGATAGTTGAAGATTAGATCAAGGGCACAGTCTCATGTGTATTTAGCTGAGTAAACTTAGTGAACCAAATCCAATGACTGGCTATGTTCAATGGGGCTCTAAATGGAGCACTTTTGTTACTTAMGATTAAAAAAAATACTGTGGTTGAGATTTGCTTAGCAGCTACCTGATGGACTATAAAACATACAGGTGCCCCTTCTCTCTTACTTTTCACTTTGGCTAAAGAGCCACATGAATAATTAAAGGAAAAAAAAGACATCCAGAATAGGAACCAAATTCCCACTCAGTTTTGTCACAATATTACTTTCTATACCACTAGCCAAGATGCGATCTTGAAGAGCAAGAGCTGTCTGTAGCACCCATCAGGCAAAGTACTGCAAGTGAAGGCACGCTCTTTTAGAATCTGACTTCAGTTTCTGTTAAACTAGATGTCTACCTGTAGAAAATGGTTATAAATACATGAGTGAGGAGATGATCACACCCACAAGATTTATTATCTATTAATTATCTATTAGTTATCAATGGCCCAGCCAGCCTAGTCAGGTTAATTACTGCAGCATCAGGTCTTTGTGGAAGGGTATTTTTACTCAATGAAGATCACGCATAATGTTTCTTGTCTGAAGTAAAATCTTGTAACTTACCTTATTCCTGAATACGTGTTTTTTTCTCCACCTGAGATACACGTAATTTTTTTACATTAGTGTGTAAAATRTACCGTTTGGAAGGTACTGCAAAGTAAACTCGATTAAACATTTTTTTTTTCCAATTAGGTAGCCTTTTTTGATACAATACATTCAATATTGGAAATGCAGTAGTGGAAATGCAACCAAATATATTTCATCAGAAATAAAAGATTCTGTTGAAACAATTGTTATATTTTCTTGAATTTAAATTAAMTGGTATTAAACTGCGGTCCTATATTTCAAGAGAGTTTACTCCAAAGAGTTTGCAAAACAATACAGTCTTAAGATTTACAGAGTACTACATTAATAATTAAAGATCCTTGTGTGTTGGGAGTTGCAATGTTAAATAACAGTACATTCTTAAGGAAATTGAAATAATTTAGTATTCAGCTTTTTCAACAGAGTTACTAATAGTTTTAATAGTTCCAAAAGACCTGCTTATCTTGGCAAATAATATATGTAATGCATTTGTGTTGTAGCTTGCTTAAGTTAGTGCTGCTACTGCTCTGTACATTAATTAGTTATAGATTTTTTTCTAATGATTAAGTAGCATTTTTCAAAGTTTTTCTGCTATCCATTTTATTTTTAATGTGATGGTAGGCAAACATATTTTGTCAATCTATCATCTGTAAAAAATACAAAATATACAAACAGATTTCTAAAATATATATATATATTTAATTTCACAAATGCATATTTAAAATAATGTACTTGCTGCTCTGTTATGTATAGAGGTAGGTATATAATCTTTAAAGATATAGAAGTTTTTTAAAAGATATTTTAAGAAACAAACTGAAGTTTTATGTTCAACATTCTCGGCTTCATTATACTTTCTCATGTAATTTGTTTTCAACATGCTTCTTTCAGAAACACATAGTTCTTTTTAGTAGCATAATAAGCATCTGTTGGCAGCTGGGTATATAAATACTTTTCATCAGTTCTAAGTAGTTGGACTAGGCATCCAGTGCATAGGCAATCACCAACAGGGAAAGCTTATTAGTGTTGCTGCTGGGGCTTATCATTTCATCGTGTAACTTGTGACTGTCCTATAACATGATTGTATAAAGTTACCCTCATTCAGCTGGAGAACATGATTCGACTACTGCCCTGTGGGATTATGAAAAGAAAAAAAAAAAAGAATACAATGTAATACAGACTATTCTGAAATAATAAAGGTTTCACAGTCTATTTGATCAGTGTATTCCAGAGTTTCACTGTCACTGTCAGCAAGATTTCTCTTATGTGCCTCATTCGAATAGTATCATTTGATGTTGCAAATTAAGTGTTCTTGTCCTAGCTATAGTGATCATAATGAATAGATTAAACTTGTTGTGTTTGTAGTGACCTTTTAAGTATTAGAAGATATTATTAAAGTCATTGATCACTGACAATAAAATGTTCCTTTCCAGTGACACTTATAAACACTGCAAAGCATCAAAAAAAGGAGATGTTGTTTGTAGGCACAGGTCTGCATTGCCACGACTGAAAGAAGCTGCACACAACAGCTTATGCATCTGCATCACAATCTGCGATGAGTATCACTCAGTATATAGATATAYGTAACCGCTTACATCTCTGACAGCAGTCACAGATTCATAGGAAATACATAGGTTGCTTTAGGAATATTCCATTAGGTCCACATAGCACAGTTGTATTCCCTACTGTGCAGATGGAATTAAGCAGTCAATCAAGTTGGATATGTTGCATGTCCACATCAGTTATTATCCCATGTAATTCCTCAGAGGATGCATTGATCAGCTTATATACATCACACAGAATTAAGGTTTTGTGCTAGGGAATCAAATTCCAGTCTTCCTATACCTCATTGCTAAGAAAATCTAGATCAATGATATATTGTTTTATTAAACTATGAGCAGAGCCACAGAGGTCCCCTACAGAATGAGCCTTTTATTTCAATGACCTCATYGCCATTCTGCTTTTTTTATACTTCTCCCAATGTCTGTATCCCAATAGGAGGTCAAGATGATGAGTTTCTCAGTCACTCACAGCCTGTTTCTCTTGCATGTCCTCAGCTCTTTTAAAATAAATGGGAGCTGCCTGTGGTCAGAACCTTTAAAAATCTTTTTCTAATTATCATCTCTCAGATGATTGGATCTATTTTTCTGTGAACCCAACAGGGCAGATGAAGTTGTATGTCTTGGCTACCTGTAGGTAAGCACCATTTACTAAGCTACCTCCATGAATTTTCCTTTGTGAAGGCTCTGGAATAGGCAAGCAAAGATTTGAGAGTCCCTGAATTGCAGCATTGCAGTGCTGCTTCCTTTGCTTCCTGCACAGAAGCATTCTTCTTGGTTGTAATGAACTTTACCATCACCCTYGATGAACATGTTGCACTCAATATTGAACAATCCTGCTTGTACAAGGGAAGAATTCATGCATTTTGTGCTTTTGCTCACTTGAAGATATCTTAGGTGCTTATTGTTCATCAAAAATAGAATTTGTAACAAATAACAGTGCCCAGTATTGGAGAAGTCTTACACAGTTTCTCTGATGAAGCAGAGCATGTAATGCTTGTGGTTTTATTATAATACAGGTCATTTGGTGGTTTAGCAATGTTTGTATGGAAACAAAAATATTTGTTACTTATCCCAAGAAAAAATAATGCATTTGAAAATGACAAAGTTGCATTTGTATGTAAAAAAACTATTACAAGAATAGGTGTGCAGGATAGGATTAAATTTATACTTTATTTCTATTATCTACTTTAAACCATCCACCCTGAAATGTATCTACCCTTGAATTGTTTCAAAATAGGGATGGAGTTTTGTCTTATTTAAACTAAGTCATCTTATCTTTTCTTATCTTAACTAGACATCTACCCTCAGCTCAGAATTTAGCCTATCTAAATCAAGAAACAGACCTGTTTAGGATCTTTTCTGTGTACCAAAAGCAGGCTTACTGCCATGGTGTATTAGTATACATACATCTAGACATATAACTAAGCTCTTCCCTTTCCAAAACTACTTACTMCAAAAATAGGAATTGTCCAAACTGCCTACTGGGAGTGTCCTCTGCCATGGTAAGCCCCAAACTGTGCTCAGGCATCATTAGGGAGAACACTAGCTGTCCCAGGGTGAAACTGCTTGCTAGTGGCTTTACTAACAGTTTAACAGTTCGAAGATTTCCAGTTCTTAGGCCCATAGTCCAGTGTTTTAACGTTGCTGGTACAGATGTAATCTTAGGCTGTTTCTTCATTCAGTGAAGGAGGTACCCTAAGGGAATTTTCCATCCTACTTGTCTTACTTGTATGTTAGGATGGGATAAGTTGATACCTGAAGATACTGCTTTCTGTAAAAAGTGTCTGGATGATTCAGTTAAACCATACATTGGACATTCGGACACCTAAAATTAAGTGGGATGAGTCTTATCACAGATAATATGGCCTGCATTTATCATGCCTAACACTGAGCATCAGACGTCTAACTTAAGAATATCCTGGATATAAACTCTTTATTTTTTCAATGAAAAAAAAAATATGTCTGAAAGCTGTAGTCAGCCTAAGATCTATCTGCACAGACTTCTAGAAGTGCTTCTGTCAATCATAACTATGAAGAAATATGAAGACAACCATAACTTCAGGTAGGTGTCTGAGTCTAAAGGCAAGAACTTTGAATCTAGTCTAGCAAACACATTTCTTGGACCCTGATTGCAGATGGGACTACACAGCATCTTAGATTTCACCTTTTGAAAATAGTGTAGCATATCACTGTAAGAGGGGAAGTAATCTTGGAAATACCGCTGAAATATAATCAAGTTTGCCTGGGTCTGTAGRCAGTGTGAAGTAATGGGCCTGACAAACGTATCTGATTTATCTCAGTTAATAAAAGAGAAAATCTTTGACACCTTGGATTCCCATTCCTTATTAAATAAATGGACTATATCTTAGCAAGATTTTGCTAGAGGAGCTTTGCAGCATTTGAATTGCAGTCACATCATGTCGGCAACATTTCTTCCTGAGAGACTGATAGGAGCTGCAATTACCGAAAGAAAACTATTACGAAAACCTATTTGTGAAACCTTACTCAATGTCTTACTAATTTGGAAGAATCCATGCAAAACTGAGGAATAAGTCATTTAAATGAACAATTGGAAGATGGCAGTCACAGCTTCAAATTGTACTACTTGCAACTTATAAGCCTTGTGACACAAAAAAAAGTTTTTTATTAAAAAAAGACCTTGTGTGTATGAGAAATACGTAAGTAATCTTGTTCCTCCCTCTGCCAAAAACTTTTTCAGYTTGTTTTACTCTTGCGCTATCAACAGTGCAGTCTCTATTGTGAAGCCAACAACACTATAGTCATACTTTTGGTACATTTCACTGAAGATTTCCCAAGGCAGCACAGAATATGGTTAAAATCAATGTAGGTTCCATTTTACCATCCCTACAAAGAGGGGCATTTTTGATTGCCTGTATTGTGCCTCTTTATTCGTGTGAGCTCAAAGGGCAAAATTTATGACGGTAGACAAGCCTAGATTTGGACTGTTAACTAAAAGCAGATAGGAGAGCAAGACCAAGTGCTAAACTCTTGGTGCATATTGCTTAACCCAACTCACAGCATTGAGCTGGCACTGTGCTGTGTTTCCAGTTACTTTCTCCCTAAGGATACTGTGGTGAGGTTCAGCTCTGAGGCYGCCCCTGGAGTACTGGGTGCAGTTCTGGACTCCCCAGTACAAGAGGTACGTGGACCTTCTAGGGAGGGTCCAGAGGAGGGCAACAAAGATGATGAAGGGACTAGATGAAGGGACTTGTACGAGGAGAGACTTGAGTGAGCTTGGGCTGTTTTCTCTGGAGAAGAGAAGGCTGAGAAGGGATCTGATTAATATGTGTAAGTACCTGAGGGGTGAACGTAGGGAGAAGGGAGCCAAACTCTGCTCAGTGGTGGCCAGTGATAGGACAAGGGGCAATGGGTGTAAGTTGCAACACAGGCAGTTCCATCTCCATGTGAGGAGGAACTTCTTTCCTGTGGGGGTGCCAGAGCCCTGGCACAGGCTGCCCAGGGAGGCTGTGGAGTCTCCTTCTCTGGAGATCTTCCCAACCCGCCTGGATGCCGCCCTGTGCTCCGTGCTCTGGGTGTCCCTGCTGGAGCAGGGGGTTGGACTAGATGATCTTTACAGGCACCTTCCAACCTCAGCCATTTTGTGATTCTGTGATTCTCTGATTCTGTGAATATTTTACTGAAGGGGCCGCTTCCGAAGGAAGCGCTGACATGACCTCACCAACTTTGATTCCTGTAACCAGCACAGTCCCCAAAGCTGAACCAGCAATCCTCACATCTTAAGAGCTCACAAGCTCTTACATCTCTTGACGCAGGAAATGCACAGCCCAGGTTTCATGCTTCAAGCAATTCTCARGTGAACTGCATGTAAAAGCTTCCATGTCATTTCAGATGACTTGGAAAAAAAGTAGAAAAATAATTACTGTAATTTTGTCACAGGACCACCCCACAGAGCCTGGAGGGAACTTAGTCCTGAACACTGTGAAGTATGGTTGAAATCTTCCAACCTTGTTAGTCTTTTATTTAGCTCTATGGTCACACCTAATAAGGTCTACACATCGTAAATACTGCCTATTGCAAGTATTACGTTTATTCAGATGTAACAAACTCAACCTACTGGATTTTGTCGATATTTTGGGCCTTACATTTCAGATTGCTTTTTACCTTCTGTTTGTGAGAGTTCAGTTTGCTTTACAAACAAAAATGTGAGTTTACTTATTTATTTAATTGTCAATAGAAAAGCAATTGTAAATGACTGATTTGCTTCAACTCTAACCCAAGCACAGGAACAAAAGTGTTCATACAAACTGATGCCAAAGCTCACTGTGGGCTTTGCAAGTTTGCCCATGCACGTACCTTCTTTTAGTGAAGCTCATTCGTATAAAAAGATTACCAGATCTGCATAGCTGAGTAATAGCAGAAACGAAAATAAGTGGCTCATTTAATCTGCCTTCCTGATTTTTAATTGTGAGATTTACAAGTCATTTATTGCTAATTACTTGCATTTCCTTCTAAGCTGTTTTTGGCAAGCTGAGGTGAGGGTAAATCAGAGTGTTCAGATAAGCAAAAGCTTATAGAGAACTACTGCAGAGGTGCTGGTCTCAGTTTATAATGTCCTTCATCCTTTCCTTTATTTGCATTACCTCAAAATGTTTTGTCTTGGAGCACATAGTACATCCTCCTACAAGCATAGCATAGACACTGTAAAGACACTCAGTTCTTCAAAAAGAGCTCTAAATGGAGATACCCACTGAAAAAATGTGGGTATATAACAATGCACCATAATGTACTAAATAATATTAATTTAAAACTATCCTGTAATGAGACCCCCCTGAACTTTCTCAAAAGGTTTGAACTTTCCACACTCACCATGAAATTATTCCGGGCAACTGGCCAGTTCCTAAATAAACTCTGTGTATCAATGGTGAAGCTTTTAATTTTGAACATGATTGATCTCCAGCCATTATAAAAACTGTCAGCTAAAATGAAGGAGTTAATTGCAGTTAATTTTTCATAATCATATTATTTCATTGAAATATTTACACAATGATTAAGTGAATTTCACTTACCTCAGTCAGTCACTTACCTTGACTCAGACCACTCGAAAGTATATCTTTCATTCTCTTTATTTTCCATGGTGTAACTGTTCTTTCATGATCAAAATTATATGGGTAAAAACAAAGCAAAACAAAAACTTAGGAAGGGTGGGTCTTATCCCTTCTGACATGGTTAAAACTATTTATCCTTTGCCATGTTCTCACCATAGTGTCAACATCTTGGAAACTTAGCGACTGCATTAAATTTCAGCTTTCAGAGCATTAGTGTACATTCCTGTTTCTAAATGCAAGTCAATGATGTTCACAGATACATACGTTAGCTCTGTGAACTGCTCTCGCCGTCAATACGTCTGTGTCCATATTAGCTGACTGGAGCACGTCCACATTGCAGGCTGCCTGGCTGCAGTCTATAATGAGACTCTGCAGTCTATAATGAGACTTTGGCCTGTGCAGGCACTTCTCCCACCTCTCTGCTTCTGCAGAAGGGAGTGTGGGCTGGATGGCCGATGTGAAACCATCCTGCATTTATCTGGAGCTCTGAAGCACACTGCAGTCTGTCTCCTGTGGTAGAAATGGAGACGCACTGTGGGACTGCAGGACTTGTAGTCTCCAATGCTTTAATGTCCCCTCAGTGGCTCCAGGTGCTGCTGTCGAAGAAGCTGCATTGCTAYTGAAGAAGCTGCATTGCTATCGAAGAAGTTGCATACATGCTTTACAAGAACATGCTACTTTCACTCGGACCAGAGTGAAGTCAAAAAGGTTATTATTTGTGTGATTAGAATATCATAGTGTTTCAGGATAAAAAGGTTTAGAATCACCATTTCGTGCCTTCGCTTTGCGGTTCTATGTAACATTGCGTATATGTCTGTGTGCCTGAAGTGTTGTAATATACCRCATATTTATATGTACTCTATGCGATATACCATACATTCAAAAACAAAATTGTAAGTGACAGCTTTTGCTTTTATTTCTGAAACATGGATGAGGGGCCTTTCACAGCTGGCAGAGGTGTGGGAATTTGTTAAGAGCCTTGTGCTGTGCTGTCTTGGTCTGGACAGACCCTCATCATTATGTGGGAAATGTCAGTTTCTTCCAACACGATTAACTCCTGTGATTGCTTTTTGACCATTCCAACACAGTTGTCTGACTACTGCTGGTCTGTGCTATAGAGCTAACACTACCCCTTGTTCTTGCTAGCCATCTCACTTTTCTAACATTCATGCCTTTCCCTATATTTAGGACACCCACTTAGAGAGTCTTTTTGCTTTCAAGGGCCGCTATTAATTACCCTAATTCCTCTTTTAGTAAATCCCCCTCTTGTCTTACACATTACACAAAGGCACATTCTTCAAAGACATGTTTATTTGTGCCCTGTATTTACAAATAAATTTACAGCTGATACTGCATTAAATGATGTGAAATCATCCCACCTTGATGCCCTCAGCTGTGCTACAGAAGAGAATCAGCAGAATGAAGTAGTTGGTGCTAAGGCCACTACACTTTCAGTATAGTCATTTAGTGGGTTTGCTTCAGAATAGTTTGAACCTAATACCATGGACTAAATGACCCATCACACATGGTGTCTGAAGCCACCCTAAGGACCAGCCGTTAATTTTGATCCTTAGGTCAGTCTCTGCCCTTGGAGTGTATCTGTGAGTAATGGAAGTGGAGCTTGTGGTTTTGTCTCCTCCAAGAGGAGCTTGGTGAGACTTCTCACTGAAATGGTTCACAAACTAACCTAGTATATAACAGGTGGGGATGWTTGGGCGATTCACTTCCAATTGCTCCAAATCAAATGCACATATGGCCGTAATGTCTTTCAGAAAAATATAAATATACTGATCTATTCACCAGTAAGTCTGTCTTTCTCACAGCTGTCTTTTGTGCTCATCTTAGACTGTTATCTGAATTAGATCTGGGTTTCTTGATGCCAAGGCCCTTGTATTGAGTGTGTCATTCAAGCTACTGTGAATCTGTGGAATCCCAGGCTGAGATTTCCTCTCCTTCACACCTCATCGTTTACATATGTTTTGATCTTGTTTCTTCTGATCTAGGTCCAAGGCAGACACCTGTACTGGCTTGTGCCCTTAACTAGGCCCTTGTAAACTTAAGCCTGGCCAAAGTAGACATCAGTTCCTTTGCAGGAAACCTTCTATGCCAGGCTGACAAAAGTTTGGTGAACTGCTCCTGGTAAGCTCTTGGAGATGGAGACAAGAACTATATAGAACAAATCAGGCCAGTGTGTATCTCTTTTTCAATAATTTCAATATTAATTTTAATATTCATAATATTAATTTTAAATATCTGGAGAAAATGGCCTGATGTTTTATTTTGGGTTGAGCAATTGCTAACAGCACTTTGCATTCATTACAACATTTCAGCCTAGTACTGTACTTTTAAAAATACATGTGCTTGTTATGCACTGAAGAAAGCTGAAATTTGAAGAATTTATGCAGCAGTACAAAACAGGATATACGTCATGTGGAGCAACAATTACAACCTAAATGTGTAGAGAAGAACTCAGTGTTAAATGCCTCAAGCTCTGCAATATGTAATATTATCACAGCATGTGTAATTGGAGATATTCTGTAGAATTGCTTTCAGTTGGGATTATTTTAAAGCCTATCTGGAATCATTCTGCTTTGGGACTATTGCTGTTCCCCTGCTTAGCACTTCAGCTCTAGTTCTCACTAATGTGTGTGCTGTGCAGATTTCAGACAGCATTGCCATCCATCCTGTGTCCTCTGCTCTGTGTGCACTGACTCCTGTGAACAGGAGTCTGTAGCTATAGCAGACATTTTATGTCAATGTCAAAACCTGCATGTCTGTGCAATGTTTTCCTATTAAAATACCTAACAAGAACCTAGCATTCGTTTTGCTCTAGAAATTACCCGAGGGGAAGGAGTGACCTCTGCAAAAAAGACTTTTCAACAATATAATGGTTCAGAAAATCTGTATAATTATGTGCAGCTCACTTCTTTGTCAATGAAAGCTTTCTCTTCCRTGGTACTCTGATACTTCAAGCGTTCTGTCTAGTCAGAATTGGAAGTGATGTGGCACTTTCCACCAGAGATCTCTTTAMAGAACTCATAGATTTCCATTTAAGGATATTAATCATTATTCTCAGCCTAAAAATTCCCCTTCTTAATTTGATCCTCTTATTCCTATATCTAGGATAGGATAAATTTATRACAGATTCTTGGAGTAATTTGTATTGAAATATTTCATTCATAATTTCACATCTTCCTCCATACGTTGTTATTAGTTATGGTTGCTGAAGTATAAATATCGAGTCCCTTTAGTCTCACTCTCTTTTTTTCTCCTCTCCCACAGTCAGTTTCTGTAAAACTCTTTTTTTATGGTTCACTTCTAAACTATCTTGCCTGGTCARTGTGAAGCTGATAAAATGGTATTTGGAACGGAATACACACCAAATGCAGACACTTCGGCGCAAAGCAGTGAGGAGCTGTTGACTTCTGTGCCTATTTCTAAAATTATATATTATCTAGTCAACAGAGAGTGCCTGTGAGAATAGCCATTGGCTGCTTATGTAATTGGTGCCCAAACTCACCTTTTGATGCTGTGCTGAATTACAAGCTCTTGTTTGGTTTCTGCTCTTATTGCTCTAGATTTTTTTTCAGTTTTTATTATATCCCCACCCTGTTTCTAAATATGTCCTTTTCCTTGTCCTCAGTGGTGTTTGCAACTCTTTACTTTTTCTTATTTTATTAATGCCATAATTTCTTCCTTTTAAGGACAATTAATGAAGAAGCTAAGTAGGAATGGACATAACACAGATTTCTGCAATATTGGCCTTCTCTTCAGAGTTTCATCACTGGCATTGCTTTTTGTTTGCAACCCTTCAAATAGTTCTTAGTCCACATGACAGTTCATATCCAACCAAATATGAATTGATTTTCCGTTTAAGCTGTCCTAAGGCTGGAAGTGATGCTGGTGCTGACAGGACAGCAGAGCAGCAGCGAGGTTTTCTATGGCATGCTGTGGGAGCAGACATTACACGAGGCAGCACGAATGGGAGTTAAAGCTCCATTTGATGATGTCCTGGCCAGTTCACCCTGGTAAAAATCTATAGCTGATGTCTGTCAGCACTATTCCTCGTGGCAGGTGCTCCTCTTGAAAAGCTGTTTTAACATGTAAGCTCCTCAGCCTGCTTCCCAAGGAAGTAGGAGAAAGAGAACATAACTTTACATCTAAGGGGGCTCAATTATAACTATGCTTATTAAAATAGTATGTGATATTTGGACATATAGAAATCAGTATATTCTTAATGTTCAACTTCCCATTTAACATAAACATAGATCCCTACTAAACTTTTCAATTGTTAGTGACTTTTTTTTGACTTAATATTTTGTTTTAATGACCTCAGCTGCATAAGGTAATCAGAATTCAGGAGTAGTATTTCTGTATCACATTTCTTCTATACAATATTTCATTAGTTGCATTGAGCATTTTTCTGTATAGGTAGGTATATCAGTAATATTGTACTTCATTACGTGACACTTAAAGACTCTTATGAGTGCCAAATGCCTTATGTGATTTGATGCAACTCAGTATCTGAGTGTACTGATGTGGATGAACACTGTGGAGTCCTTTCTTACTTCTTAGGATATTCATCGAAATGTTCTTTTTACTGATATTTCATGTTCTGAGGGCTGGATGCATTTAAAATTTTAAATATTCTCCTTTTAAATGCTGTGCTCTGTTTGAAAATCAAAGAGCTGTCAACATRTACAGAAAGATGTGTCTAATAAGAAAAAAGCATTGGTGTTTATTTCCCTGATAAACTGTGAAGGAAATGTAGAAATCAGCATATTAAAAAATGCTCCAATATGCTTCATATTTTAAAATTAAAATTATTAGTAATCTTCACATTTTATGACTTTCAAATAAAGGTGTATGAAATTGTTTGTTATTTATCAGTTTCTAGCCCAAGCTAGCCCATAAACGCTTGAGTATCAGATTTACCCTCTGCAGTTCTTTGCTGCCATCTTCTGTTTCTTGCTGTTGTTGTTCTTAGATTCTGAAAAGCAAAGCGGCTGCAATCCAACAAAGCAAAAAAAAWTCTACCATTTCATTTCTTTCTCTCTCTCTTTTTTTTTTTTTTTTTTAGCTAAAGCAAAGTGAGGCAAATGCAGACACAAAGGAGAAGCTTCCATTGCGTTTACGCATCTTTGAAAAATTTCCTAACAGGCCACAAATGGTGAAAATCTCCAAGCTTCCTTCAGATTTCACAGTTCCAAAAATAAGGTATTGAAATGCTTCCTTTGCTTATATGCTATAAATCTCTTTGATACCAGAAAACACTAAAAGTGTGTAATGTTTTGCTTGTGGGTTGAACAGATAATTAGAAAATCAAAACTGAAACAGAATCAGATTGGAGTCTGATGCATTTTATTTTCAAAATAAAAAATTGTAGCTCTCTGCATGTCACACACAACTAGATTCACTGAACAAGGCATAACTGATACAAGTAGAATATGATTAGAAAGTGCATTTTGTTCCTTCACTCCCATTTGGGTTTTATATTCTTGGCTGAGGTAACTAGCTCGCAGTCTAATCTCTTCTCATCTAGCTTTTTTTAAGATGTGACCCAATGCAAATCATTAGAACGGGTTGCCTAGCTTGTCCGATAGCAGTTATGCTAAAATGACCTGGACTCCTCTTTGGATTTGAATAGGTAACACTTTTCTGTAAAACAGAATTTACAAAAGTACCAGACCCTTGGTTGACCCCTAGGTGGTCAGTTATAGTGTAATTATTCTTGACATGGTCCCAAGAGCAGATCAGAGCAATCCAAGGCTGCTCAAGCACACAGACTGCTAAAACTGAGCTTGCAGCCCAGGGCGGCCACACAGGCTTTGCCTCTTCCACCGTCACCAGCGAGCCCACACTGGGAGAGGGCATGGGGTAAGAGACAGCTCTCAGTGTTCGTATCTCTTCAGATTACATTTATTTTGGTTAAGCTCTTAAGAAAGCTAATACACCTGGTTTGATCAGGTGCTGCCCTCTCAGCTGCATGAAAAGAATGGTTCTGGATGGAAGGGTCAGGAAGAAAAGCCTTCCCCCYTTAAGGAGGAGGCATAGCTATTTTATTTTTAGCTCCACAATACTGTTTAGTTGTATACTGGGGGTGTTTTTCTCCTAGTCCTTGTCTTTTTCAGTATTTCTTTCTAATGTCGTTTCTCCCAACATACTCTAGCTTAATATGTTATCTTACTAACTACAGAAAAACTTTAAACAATCTCTAGGAAAGCAAAACTTCATACCTAAAGCAACTGTACTTTGTAGAACACGCTCTCCAGATAGAGATTAGTTATAATATAGTCAGTTTATACAGGGAATAGTTTATCTCTAAACCTAAAACACAGCAGGATAAACATGCATTTCTTGTAAACAGAAAGACTTATAGCATTTAAATATGGTATATGTGATCCATAGCTAAACTGCTTAATATTGGCTTTCAGAGCAGTTTTTGAACAGATGTTGTTTGAAATCTTGAAAATCTTGAAAATAATTTCTGGCAGAAAGTATGTTTCCTTTGGATTATACCAGCATTTGCTTAGCATTGAAATAACAGCTCGTGTAAAGAACTCAAGAAAAGCTGAAAGATGCAAAGGGGCTTTAAATAAATATTTAACACTTTAATTGGCAAATAAATAAAAACCAGAATTATTAAAAAAGCTTTTCTTTGAAGCTACATACATCCACCTCCCATTTCAGTTATGTATTTGATAGCTGTTTAATCAGTTGTTTCTGCAGTCTGACCAACTATACCCCTGTATTTTTTTCTTTGCATTAATGGGTTGTAGGACATTAAAAATAATAGTAATAATTCTAATTGCTTTTTTAATCCTTCATTATCTTCTATTTGTTCACCAGGGAAAGTTTTATGAAGCAGTTTATTGATCGTCAGCAGCAAGATACCAGCTGTTTGCTGCGAAGACTTCCTTCAGCTTCTTCTTCCTCGTGTGACCACTCTAAAAGATCTGCAATTGAAGAAAATAAATACATTGATCAAAAGGTAAATGTAGCATTCAGGGCAGCAAATGTTTTTACTTAAGAACTGTGAGGAAGGAGCTCCAATTCTAGTCTRTCAAATTACTAAAGCTCAGAACACRACGTTCAACAACAGAAGACAGGATAATGGGCTGTATTTAATTTGGATGRTTAAACAGACAGCTCAGCAGATCTCCATTTGGTTTAAATTTTCCTATTTCCTTTGGCTTCAAAATTCAGGATTAGATGCATTTTTTTTAATGCATCCATCTTATGAACCTAATTCTTTAAAATATTCTTACTGTGACTCAGTCAGAGGTTGGTAGAAAATAGAAGTCCACATGGAATTTCTGAGTCACTTGCTGCCATTGGTGCAATGTTGAAGACACACTTCATTGAAGTGAAGTTCTCTGTAATCATTGGAGATGGGCAATAATATAATTATTCTAATTATTTAGGGGACATTAACCTATCTTTAGGTCTGGGAATCACTAGAAAACAGAGCTGTTGTGTTGAATTCAGTCTCCCAACTGGACTGTCATGGGTAGTTGGATTTGAAAAATATCAGGATGTTTGGAATGATGATGGCAATGATGCAACAGCATAGGATGAAACTGTGTGACTTCTAGCACCTTGCAAAACAAAAGTGTCTGTAAAAAATAATCATCGGCCTTCGTGGAAGATACTGATTTCCCGGATTTTTCATGGTATTTGTACTGATATCACTTCTGTATGATTCCCAGTATTGTATAACTCATTAATGACTATCTGACCAGACAAAAGAATAGTCTTTCAGCCCATGACTAACATCTTGGGATTTATAAATACATTTGAAGTCACAGAATCATGGACAAGAGAGAGAAGTCACATGTTGTAGTTAAGCAGTATAACTCTGTAACGTAAGACAGCATTAGCAAAGGGAAGAAGCAGGACTAGGGAAAGCAATACTTTTCTGCTAATGAGAGGCAAATTGCAAAATATTGTTCATTTTCATCCCTGTTTCAATGCAATCACTCATTTCTGTGGCCAGTGTCTTCTATGATACCAGCTAATCAAAGCTGCACAGGAAGGCCTGAGAGGAAGATCTGCGATTTTTTTTTTTTTAATCAAACAAGTAAGGTCATAGGAACCAAGCCTGTATGGCTATTATATGCTCCAAGAAGCATAGCAGAAATGTTGGATAAAGCATTAACTGACAAACATAGAGGTCAGCAGAACTAGAGAGGCTTGCCAGGGATGGTTCACCCACGCACTGTGCCAGGGAAAGCAGAGTGCCTCTCTGCCACAGAATGGAGGGATAAACAGAAACCTTAAACTTGTCCCAGTCGCATAGAGAAGTCCACAATGTGCAATGCAGAGTGCATATTGAATGCACACTTTCAACAGATCTGTTTATATAAAGATATTTTAAGTATGTAAAGTTGCAGTTTTAACTCCTGCTCTCTGCTGTTCACAAAAGTGAACCCTGATTGATTACACTTAAAGATGAATTGACAATAGTTTATTGAATGAGATCTGGCAATATGAAAATGAAATGCAACATTCTTTTCGTTTTTTCTCTTCTCTCCAAGAGCAAATGTGTATGATCTGATTTTCATTTTGAATTATGTGTTTGAAAATTGCATTTGCACTATTCAGCTTGCCTTAAGCATGCACGTTTGTATTTCTATGCCTCAGAGGAAGAATCAGTGATGAGTAACATTTCTGGTAAATGCAGCTTAAAACCAGGTATTTACACATTCTTGTTATGAAGAAAAAAGTGTTAGGTAGGATTTTGTCAAAGTAATTACTCCAGCTTTCTATAGTTAGAGTTGCCATGGCAATCTCATTTTTATATGAACAAATCTTCTTAAAAATGTGTTATCCTTAAAACAAGCTTAGAATAAACAGTTGCTTTTAAGCATAAACCTTGCGTGCATATTTTACTTTTCTTTGTCAAAAAGAAACCTGACCAAATATATTACTAATGCCAGTGRCTAGCAGGATACATTCTCTCTATTCCTGATGGTGACTTCAGAAGCTTTTCACATCTTTTGTTGCATTTAGTTGGGAGAAGTGTAGGGATCCTACTGACAAATCTAATTCCCTTTTTTCCTTTGTGGTGCCTGTAGTATGGCCAGCTTCTTCATTTCCTCCTGGATTTATATCAGCACTTGTGTTCTACACCTGCAGAAGTGGTAGACAGCATTTGAATACTTTTAGCCCTTTCACTTGTCATAGAATCATAGAATGCCGAAGGTTGGAAGGGACCTCAGAGGTCATCGAGTCCAACCCCCCTGCTCACGCAGGGTCACCTAGAGCACGTGGCACAGGGCTGCATCCAAGCGGGTTTTAAAGATCTCCAAAGAAGGAGACTCCACAACCTCTCTGGGCAGCCTGTTCCAGTGCTTTGTCACCCTCACAGTGAAGAAATGCTTCCTTAAGTTCCTGTGGAACTTCCGATGCTTCAGTTTGAAGCCATTTCCTCTAGTCCTATCCCTGCCCACCACTGAAAAGAGGCCGCCCCCCTCCTCCTCACTGCCTCCCTTGAGGTATTTATACACGCTGATCAGGTCCCCCCTCAGCCTCCTCTTCTCCAGGCTGAACAGGCCCAGCTCTCTCAGCCTTTGCTCATASRGCAGATGTTCCAGGCCTCTGATCATCCTGGTAGCCCTGCGCTGGACTCTCTCCAGCAGCTCCACATCCCTCTTGTACTGGGGAGCCCAGAACTGGACGCAGTACTCCAGATGTGGCCTCACCAGGGCTGAGTAGAGGGGGATGATCACTTCCCTCRACCTGCTGGAGACGCTTTTCTTAATGCACCCCAGGATCCCGTTGGCCTTCTTGGCCACCAGGGCACACTGCTGCCTCATGGTCAACTTGTCGTCCACCATGACACCCAGGTCCCTCTCTGCSGGACTGCTCTCCAGCAGGTCCACCCCTAATCTGTACTGGTGTCCAGGGTTATTCCTCCCCAAGTGCAGGACCCTGCACTTGYYCYTGTTGAACCTCATGAGGTTTCTCGCCGCCCAGTCCTCCAGTCTGTCCAGGTCCCTCTGGATGGCAGCACAGCCCTCAGGGCTATGCCTCAGGGCTACTTCAGCAATGTTCTTTTCTCTTTCTCAGCAAAACTGAGCTATAAATGTCCTGTTGTTTCTGTATTCAGAACCAATCTGACAGGTAATTCAAGATGATGGATAAAGCAAAACTTTCTTTGTTTTCTTTTATAACAGATACAGTAAATCTTTTCAGTATTTTAATTGCCTACTTCCTTGAAAAGATATTTTTAATTGTAAAAGAGAAGTTTATTTTAATTGCATTTTTTTCCTTTGTGGAGGTATTTAATCTTCTCAAAATAAATGAAAAGTCTGTTTATTCACATATATTTCCTGATATGTATTACTATGACCACAGTGGCAAGCAGATTAAAGTTATTTTTGTTTTCAATATATGCTAAATCAAAAGAACAACTTCCTAGAACAGCTATCTCTACTATAGTCCTTTTTTTCTAGTTAAGTCTGCAAGCTCCAAAAGTTTTTCCAGCTCTTCCAAATGGCTAAACTACTGTCAAAAGTAATAAACTAGCCCAAAACTATTATCAAGAATCACTTCTAATTACCTTAATGCTCTTAATCTTTTATAAAGCTTCTCAGAGTTCACTCACAGTATGTGAAGGAAAACTTCCTTCTTTATTTCTTGCCAGCCATGGCTGGGCTGTCTCTGTTGTGGTTGCTTAATAGGCAGCTTAGCTTGATACTTCGGTTTAACCATCTATGACTATCTGTACCTGAATGTGTAACACTGGGATCTCCTGGGGTTCTCTAAACTCATCGCTGCAGGAAATTCCATGGCATCGCCATCAGGGAAAATTTACTGTGGAAAAATAGAGAGGTCACCTCTAGTCAGGTGGCTGGTGACTCAGTTGGGGTTGAGACGGTTGATCTTTGCTCTCTCCTTGAGGGTCTGCGGAACAAATATTCTTATACCCATCAATCTCTTTGCTGACCTTCCTCACTGCATGCTGAGACTGGCTATTCCGCTGTGGTCTGCAGGCCATCACTTGAAGATCCTTGCATTTCATTAGGGAAAATAGGACTGACTAATTGGCTGAGGCTGCCTGTAGCAGAAAAGGCTGTTGCAGTAAAAGGATCCTAGAGATACTTTCTAGTGGAAGAAGGAAGACTGATAAGGAAAAATGCCATGAGAAAACCATTGCCATTTTACAATTGTGCCATTGTAAAATTCATGGAAAAAAAGTAGATGAGTGAGGAGTTAAAAAAAAAAGTGGAGATTACAGTCATGGCATTAAATGAATATTGTAGATGTGGGGAAAAAAAAAAGGAGCTTGCAGAGACAGAGAGGGAAGGAGGTTCTTTCATACTTCACAGMTGTATGAAAATTATTCACAGTGTGCCTGAAAATTCCTTACCTAACCAATATTTCAGCAATTCTCGGACAGGAGAACTGCATGAAATGTGTGTGCAYAGATGAGTTTTGTGTGAGTGGGTGGATGATAAGAAAGGAAGTTGGCAGAAAATGAAAACATCTCCTGTGGTGACTCTTAAAAGATCTTRAGGAATGATGACTGCAAGATTTAGGGAAAAAATTAATTGTAATGTTCACAACATGTCTCATCCATTGGAATTGTAGGAACATAAAAACATGTCRGAATACTGTCATAAAAGATGTACAACTTTCAGCAAACCTTGCTAAAAATTATTTGAGGAGGACCTTAATAAACTGGTTACTTAGCTTGGACACAGTACATCTCTGTTACATTATATTTCAAAATAGACAGGCTCCTGAGATGAACTTTGAAAGAGCCTTTGAAACATTGCTCAGTATGTATAGATACCCATGTGCATGTTTACAGCAATGGCACAGCAGGAGTGAATTAAAAAAAAAACAGTTTCCAATATATTCATACATTTTGTAGTGCAGACTTTGAGAATCACCTACCTGATTGAAATAATATAAACAGGACAGCCTGCTAATTTCTTCATTTGTAATATTAATTGCATAGTAGGAAACACATTTTCTCTTTTCTATCCTCTTTATCTTTCAGTTTGCAGTTTCAGTTTTATCTTTCAATTTTGTTTTTCACTGTGCAAGCAGTGAAGTGAGTAGCCTTTCTGGTCTCCCATTGGAACAAGATCCATAATTAAGGCCTAGCTTATGTGAAAGCTCCCACACTAGATGAGTCTCCTGTTATTAAACAGAATGAAGATGTATCATGAGAGGTCATGGATAGAAAGGTAGAGTTTCTCTCTAAGGTATCCAGGTCCGTGGCCATGGAGGACTATGAATATTAAGCAGCAGACGTTGCACTGGATTCTGCATTCTTTGGGGAATCAGTGCACAGAAAAGAGCATCGAGGTGGTTTGTTCATGATGACCTGTGCTGCCTGGCAGACAGACTGCTGAGCTTCGTAACAGATTTTTTAGGCTATTTGGCTCCTCTCCCAGATATGATCCTGCTGATATCTATTAAAGTTAGATGGGATGGAACACAAACATCAACCCAATTATAAGCATCATCCTGGAAGCGTTYGACTACTTCGTTGGAGGTCAGCTCTCTTTGATTTATGTAGAAAGCAGTGCTTCTCAGCACCTCAAGGAAAGTTTATGATTGTATCTGTTTACAATTTGACACACAAATTCAACACACAAGATTGACCACAACTTTTAATGCATGTCTGGTTAAGATCATAGATAGTCCATTTGTGAACTGCTGAGACATTGTCACCTATTCCTGATAAGATGTTGTTGCTTAATCTAGCAATTTGTTCCAGCCTGTCTTTTTCTGATCTCTGCTCAGCTTCTTTCATTAACTATTCTGTTTCTTGCAAAAAGAAGCACATATATTCTGAGAGTATTCTGAAAGTATTTTTCCTTGCAGAAAGTGCTTGTAATTGTCAGAACCGAAATAGCCTTTCAGCTCTTCCAAGCATGCTTTTCAGCATTGTAGACAGGGAATCCCAAGATATATTACAGAAAGTCATTGGGAGGGAAGCCTCACTCATAAGCTATATTTGTATTTGCCCATAACTTGATTTGTAGTTTTTCATACYTTAACAATGGTAGAATATTTTTGCATAAATTGTCATTCTCAGAAGTGAATGGTACTCCTCTAAACTTACCTTTGGACATTCTATTTTGCAAAGCAGAGTTTTGACACAGAAAGCACAAAAGCAACCTATTGTACTTCTGATTCTTGTTCTCTCCAAGTAATTTGAAAGAATAATTTTATCACATTAATTCTGAATRTAGCAGAAACTATTGAAATGAATAACAATATGGTGAGCATGAATTCCAAACAGAAAAGGATGTTTGTTTTTAAAGGTAATAATACTGCATTCTTTCTGAAGTTACGTTTGGAGAACTTTAAGAATATATATCAAAAATYTATTCAAACTGTATTTTAATCCCCCTTTCCTGAGTATCTGAGTAGACTTCTATCCTCCAGTTTTGGTTACCTTACAAAGCGCATTAATTAAACACAGCCAAGTGCCTCAATCTTACCTATTTATGTCAGTCACAAGACACTACCAAAATMTAGCTAACTGTAACATTCAGAGAAGCCATTAAAACAGCCTACTTGCTGTAATGGAAATGGCTTATAAGTCATTTTTCTTGCTCATTACAGWCTTTATTTTCACAATCATGACTTTTCTCCCCTGACTCTTCTCTTCCAGATCRTTCTAATGAAGTTATGTGTGAAAAAGCAGTGAAGTATTTTTATTTGTTTTGGAGAAATGGATTAGGGGACTTCTTTGTGTGTTTTGCCTTTTCAAAGGTTTCTTTATTTTTATTTTTTTTAGTTTTCACATAGAACACATGTAACAATGTGCCCCTGTATCTAARCAGGCAATTTGAAAACTAACAGAAAAAGAGAAAGACAAACTTGTAAAGTACATTCTATCATTAAAATGTCTTATCACGTACACATTTCTGCTGGTAATATTTTCCTTTTGTGACCATGTTTGCCTTCAGCAGAGAAGATAGAACTGCAGTAATAACAAGACACTATTCTGGTTATGGTCTTCCTCTGATTTTAAATTGCCTTGTCACTCTTGCCTCTACATAGTGTGTTCAAAATTCTCCCTGAAAAAGACCAATATTCAATTACATTTGAAGAGAAAGGAAATGGGGTACTCTGCTGTTCTTGAGTGCTGTAATTCAACACTTCTTTCCGGAATTAGCTTTCTATTTCATCACTTTTGCACTTAAAGATTTCTAAGGTTTGGTACAAAGGCCAGGAAGAGGCATTAAAACACAAGGGGATGATCATACCCCTACTGTTTTTTCAATCAAACAGAATTCATACACAGCGAAATTTTAAGGGCTGATATATTTTAGTGGAAAAGAGGAAGTGTTTGTRTGGAGTGAAGGGGGAGACAAAGTATGTTATGGGAAAAAAAACCCTTCTATTTGATCCTTGTGCTGTCCTTTTCTCCTCAGGAAAACTCATGCTCAGGATCCAGGACTCCTTGAAGTCCTGTAGTGTCTCTCTTCAAAACACTTTCCAAGAAGTGGATAATTGCCATTAACCCTTTGTTCTGGTGGAGGGAATTCTTATATGCTTATATCAACTTAAGTAGTGTTCTTGCCCACTCCTTCAGCCCAAAATACCTCAGAGCCTCGGGGTCAGCTTGGCTGTCCATTCGGTCTTACTTTCACCCAGCTCTTGGCTGATAGGAGTGACCTCCTGGTGCTTTTAACTAGCTTTTGCCACAGGTCTCTCTGGGTCCACTTCAGGTAAAGATGGAAAAGAAAACAAACAAATACAAACATGCCCCATGTAGCACTTTCCAAAAATCTACCTATTTAGACTACTGAAAGTGAAAAAACTCAAACTTTTTCCCAAAAAGGAAAACCCAACCATAGTACGAGGAGGCATAAAAGAGAGGGATTTAGCTCCCTCCCCAGAACTGCTCCCACATGTGAATGAGATGATGGACTTTCATCATTCCCCAGAAATCTTTTGAGGTTCCATTTTGTGGTTCCACTGACATTAACCTTCTTCACATTCCCAGACTCAGTTAAAAACAGTTCTTGGTAATGACCCTCCGGGAGGGTCAGTCCCAAGAGCATGGCTTTCCTGAAGAGGCAGGTAGCAAATGAAGGCTGGAAAATGAATTAAGGCTATTTCAGGAAAATGACTCCAGAGAGTTAAAGAGATTGTGCCTAATTCTCATTTCTATATGTCTGATCTAAAGGGACCACACTTGGCTCCTCATAGCACTTACTTACCTAATAGACCGCTTTCCTGACTGTTAATAGACCACTTTCCTGTGAAAGTCCAGGCTTTCAAAGTTCAAATGAAAATAATAATTTTGGCGTAGTTATTTATTTATTTTTAGATGAGGAAAATAGATTAGGTGATTTTTAGAAGTTCTTCATAATTGTATCTTTTATGATCTTAAGGCATTAAATGTTTTCCCAAAAAAAGCTTAAGAAATTTCCCAGCAATTTCTTTAAGATTTARATCCTTAAATATCTCTGAAATTTTTGCTATGTACCTTGCAGTCTTTGTGCAGCCTGGCTTTCCATGGAGTCTGATCTCATCAAGCCAAAGATGCACAGATGAAATGTGGTTGAACAAATAATTATGTATGCATTTGAGAGGCTGACTAGGAAAATATTCTAAATTTTATGAAATGCTTGAACCTTGGCTAATCTCTGCCAAATACATACTTCCTCCTCACTATTTTTTAATAACTCTGATATAATGCCTGATGTACTGACTTGACATGTTATTCTTTGAAGCTGTGCATATTTAAATAATGTTTATAACTAACAGTCCTTTCATCAAGACTATATCAGCTGACATCCAGCAAATTTCAAACAGAAGCTTTGGATTTTTTTTTCTTTGCTTGAGATATCTGGCTTAGTGCAGAAGAATACTCCCGGGTGGTACTGCAGTAGCATATAAAAGACTGCTCTTAACAGTACTTAGCTAAAATTCCCCAGAATATAATCTTTAAGAGATTGCTTTAGAAAAATATATTGCACGTGTGTGCACTTTTTTTTTTTTTTTTTTTTTTTTTT
>NW_020455294.1:1019445-1047109 GCF_003342845.1 Nothoprocta perdicaria | reverse complement strand
TTTTTTTTTTTTTTTTTTTTGCCATAGTCTCCTAAGCATTTCAGACACTGGTATCTCATTTCTGAATCATGAATTTGTCTCACTTTATGTTGCAAAAACACCCGCCGACACTTGTCTCCTCTGAGAGCTCTGCAGTGGGGTGGTGTAGAAATAAAACACTTTATCAACACAGTTTTCACCATTTTAGAGCGTGCACTTCTTTGTCAAATTCAAGCAGAAAACAATTGCTTTATGCAGTGCTTGCTGGGATCTGTGCACTGCACAGTGTCGCTTGCAAAATATATCAAAACCTTGACAATGAACAGCATTGCTCCAAGCTGAAAAGCACATATCTTAGCTGTTAGAAATTGGCAGGGATCCCCTGAAGTCCGCACTGCTTTGCCGATGCACTTAGTTTGTGGACCTCATCCACAGTTGTTAGCTGTCTTCTTGCCAGRGTGCTGTCCTGTTTTACTTTGCTTTTCATTTTATGCCAAGAATTGTCTTTTGCAGAGCGGAAACCCTGGAATTTTGCATATAGCAGCAAATAAATGCTTTCCAAAATTAAAATGCCTGCAGTACCTTTTCAGAGCAGCAGGTGACACTGCCGAGTAATAATGCTGGGTATTGTAGCTGCTTTCCCGAGGGTTACAGGAGTGTATTGCTGGATCCCGGTCCTTTTGTGTTAAAGGAGTTTCGTGGAAATGCAGAATTCAAGTCCCCATTAACAGGATTGAGTCATTTTGTCTACCCGAAGTCTTTCACACTGACAGCATCAATAGAGGGTCCCAGCACTTGCAGGAGTAATAAGTGATAACAGCTTTCCCTGTTTCACAGACACACCTGTACAAATAACCCCAAGGGAAGGTGGGATCTGGAATGTGAGATTTGCTCTTGGTTTCATAGAAGAACATATTTTCCACCTAAAATCTTTTTGTCCTGGAAGTATTAACAGTAATTTGCTGCCTTGTCACAGCTATTCCTCACATTTTAAAGTAAACTGCGGGAGTTCTTAAAAATACATTGTAGAGAACATATTTAATARTAATCAGTTTCTCTTAGGTGATTTTAGAGCAGTCTCTTGTGCTAAGAAATAATTCTGTATGGCAGATTGCTATATGGCACTCTTGCTTTTACACTGAACCTTCCTATAGACTCCATAAAGAAGCAAAAAATAAATAAATAATGGCTAATAATGATACACTGAGGGTGTTCTCACAGTATCGCACAATATATAATAAAAAAAAACCAGCAGGCTAAAAAGATATCCCCTAAAATAACCTCAGCAGAGTATACTGCACTTATTTAATTCCATATCATCTGATCAAGTAATGTCTTTTCTACATTAACACTGCTAATAATTTCCTCTGCAATATTCAAGAACTCGGCAGGTATCACAAGTTTTTAATTGCCAGCCTCCTTCTCTACCAGCATGTTGCATCTAGATGTTATTAAACAAAATAGTGATCATCAACCCCATTTTCTGTTTGTACAGTTCTGTTGCATTTGTCTGGTGTGCAATGCAAATTTGGAAAGTTACATAGGAAGCTTTTTGGTTTATTTATGTAATACAAAAAGAGGGGCGCAGATTTTAAAAATTTTGTAACGCTTGTAGCAGTGCTCGATTTTTTTTCCAGTAGATCTATTGATAAAGGCCTGTTTTTATTTGACTGAGCACTGAACTCCTTTAAATATGAAAAATGGATCATTTGTGCATGTCTAAAGATATTTTTCTTGGATTGCTTCTTTTGATTATGTTAGATTTAACATCATGTTAACATCTGAAGCAAGCAGAACTCCTAAACCTTAAAGTCATAATCCTTAGACGTGCCTAATTTCCATTAATTTCCGTATCATTTCTATTTTGGATCAGTTAAGATCCATTGGCACCAAAGCACAAGGTCCTGTGTACAGTGAAGGTTTCCTAACTGGAGGAGCTAGATGCCTTGCTCCTGTTTGAATTCTATCACAGGGCAAATATGACTAACTCAAATATGGGTGACTAAAACTCAATCCATTAGGCGTGCTCAGGCTGCATTTAATGAACAAGGACACTCCTATTTTCTCATCTGTCACAAGGTCTCATTACCTAGAAGAAGGATTCAACAGTCCCCAGTAGACGAATATGCCAAGTACAAGTAGCCTTTCATAGAGACCTGTTAGCAGCATTTCTTGAAATGTTCTTTTTACTTGCTGGCCCTACATAGCTTATCACTTGGCTTGGCTAAAGATCTCAGTGAAAGTGCCAATTTTCCCTTTAAATTCTTTCCAGGGAAGCAGACTCTTCACTCCTGCTTTCCAAGAGCAAATCCTTGTTTGACAGCCTGGGCAAATTGCTGTAATTTTGGCCACGCACTCAAGGCTGAGGCATTGCAACACCTACTTTAGATACCTAAAAGGTATTGTCTTCACAAGATAGTGAGTTCTAGAAAATTTCAGGAAAAAAAAAAAAAAGATTTGCCTCGTTTTTTTTCATTTTTTTTTCTTTTTTTTTTCTTTTTTTTTTTCTGCAACTCAGTGAGGACAAAAACTGGAAATTTGGAAGGAAATGAATGCTTTTTTGCATTTGAAATCTTTCCTATTTCTAAGGCATGTTAACAAGCAAATAATCAGCATTAGAAAGAATTGGACATAGCACATTAGTAGGCAGTACACTTGTCTCTCTGATGTTTGATGTGATTATTCAGAAGAATCTATTTACAGCAGGAAAAAAATAAAATGAACTAAAATATACAAAGTTGTTTTTCTACCTTCATACTTTCCCTAAGTTTAACATTTCTAGCTGAGCCCTAAATACCTTAATAGCTAACAACTTGCAAAAGGATAGATACTGCTGAGATTTGGAAGTTTCTTTCCCTGATCCTCATATGAAAGGAAGAAATAGATTCTCTGAGACTGCAGCTAGTAATCACTACCATTAGGAGAAGAAGAATGTGAAAATGTTGCCATTGCTCAGAGCATTGTCAATTATATTTATATCTGCAATGAGGCCTCATGCTGGTGAATCCACTAAACACRTGATAATATACTGAAAATGCATTAAAACCTATACAGATATATTTGGATATAGGGTATCACTATATAATGCTTGACTAATTTATCTGATACCRTGATACTCAGTTTATGATAACTTTAATGTTATCTAGATAATGCAACTATTTCTTATTATATTCAGGTAGTCAACAATTCTGTTAGTCTTTTTAATGTTGCCTGAAATGCCTTATTTTCCAAATTACATTCTCAAAGGTTACATACTTTATTTTGATTTCCAAAATGTTGGGGTTTTAGGAACTCAGAGTGCCAAAACAGTGGTATTTTAAAACATTTTTAATATATCTTATTCAGGGAACTACAAATAATAAGCTTCTGTGCTGTTAGTTTCCACAAGCTCAAAACAGAAATGGGCTTGGACTTCAGAAAAAAATAAAGGAACAGGAAAACATTAAAGGAAATAAACTCGCCTTTAAAAGGCAAGTTTAGGAAAGAGGCTGCAGCTTGTCGTTATAGGTAAGGCTCAAAATACGTTAGCTTCCTTTTAAGGACAGACAGCATAAATCAACAAGTCAATTTCTTTGCTTCTGTTCTATTTTTCCTGCTGTTTTTTTTTTTTCATTTTATTACATCTTGCCATGAATCAGAGTCATTCTGAGCCTTGAGAGAAGTGCTGGCAGAATTGTTTGTCACTCTGTATCTGAGGAGTCTACTTACAGGAAAACAAAGGAAAAAAAAAAAAGATGTTTACTTACATGCTTAAGTCAGACAATTAAACGAATCCAGTATTTAGATTTAAAGAAATGTGCCTAAAGTTGCATTTTCAATTTGACCAAACACAGAGGTAATATTGTAATATTGCTAGGAGCTCCTAATTCTCTTCCAAATACTTCAAGATAATGATCTCCAAATAGCTTACACAGTACGTCTTACAAGGTACCTGAGGCTTTTTGTTCATCACAGGTACAATTCCTCAGCTAATTTTTTTTTCCAGCCGTGATATGTTTCTTGATGTGTTGTGTTTGTTACTTCTTGCTTAGGATATAGGTGTTTGGGTTTCCTTGCTTTTTTTTTTTTTTTTTTTCCGCTTCTTTCATTTAATGTCCAAGAAGTCCTGAAGAGCATTCACAAGAATATGAGTACAGCATCAGAGGCAAGTATAAGTACACTTTTTTTCCCCACACATTTTTCTCTCTACATGAGGAAAAAAAAATATATAGGGAAAGGAAAAGGGAAAGAACAAGAAGGCACACCTGGTTTCAGAAGAAACAGAAGTCCTAGTTTCATCTTGCCTAACTCCAGGCACTGAATTAAGATAGCAAAGCTTTGTTACCTTGGTTTCATGTATAGTCAAGGGAAGGAGAAAGAGGCATCTCCAGAGCATGATCCAACACAGTAAAACCAAAGTGCAGGAGCAGGAGGCAAGGACCATGGCATAGGTGTGAGCTGGCCAAACACAGAAGAAAACAAATTTGTAATTAAATAGATAGTCATAATGCTAATCAGCAAGACTGTTTGGTTTGGTTTGGTTTGGTTTGGTTTGGTTTGGTTTGGTTTGGTTTGGTTTGGTTTTCACCCAGAATTAGCTAAAGAGCATGGTAGGGAAGCCAGCCGCTGCAGGATAACAGGATAAGGAACATTCCCAGAGTAATTTGCTCCGTAAATTTCTTACATTTGTAACAATGTACATATGACTATTTTGATCTTTCTCTACCACTCTTCTGGAAAACAACACCAGCACTCCAAGCTGGGAAAATTTTGTCTTTAAGTTGGAGAACATTATATATTTAATATCAGTATTCACCTGCCTTTCATACACTTGCACCAACAATGTTTCATTGTTCTGTCAATACATGTGCTGTTTTTTACGGCAATTAAAAATTGCTCTGTCTTTCCTTTTATAGCTCCGTAAATCTGTTTTCAGCATCAGAGCAAGAAATCTTCTGGAAAAAGAGACAGCAATCAATAAAATTCTCAGGTAAGAACCAGCAGTGATTTAATAGAGTTTTGAATGACAGCTGATTTCTCAGTATTCATTCATGACTGTTATTGTTGGAATTAATTTACGATGTGTATAATATTTATGATAGTATATCCCTATGCAGTAAGTCAAAGGTAAATTGCTCTTCTTTGGATGTATTATATGCTTGAGTAGTAACAAGCATATTTATGTTCTTACCTATATCTTTCAGTTCTTTGTCATGTTGAAATATCATGCTTCAGCTCTTTTCACTTTTTCCTTCAAGATTTCCTTCCAAAAGATATCTCTTCATAAGCAATGTTATTTTCCCTAAGGAAATTTCAGCCAAATTCTTGAACATGTGTGCATGTAAACATTGATAGGGAGTGTACACTAGAAAGCATAGACTACAGATGAGTAACCATATTCCAAGCAGGAAATGTGCAATGAAGACTTCAAAACTGTGACCTCTGTAGAAGGGATTCTTGAATGTTTTACTAATCCTCACTCATCCGAGTACTCCAAATAAAGTAAGTATACAGCACCATACGTAGATAGTGCGCTCCTGAGTCTCCAAGACTCATGTCTAAAGTCAAGTTTTGGAAAATGCTTCTCAGGCCAGTGTTGGTGTTATGGTGTTTACATTAGAATTATTATCATTCAATTAAGGTGCATTAACAATGTTAATAATTTATGGATCATTATTTTGTTTATATTTTCATGGTCATCAAAGCAGATGCATCTCCAGTATGTTGTACATAATTTGTCCCAAGGAAATACAAATATAAACAAGAAAAACTTAATCTGAAACAGACAGCTGTGAGATTAAAATAAGTATGACTATGTTTTATAAGGGGCAGTGCAACAAGATTTCARTGTTATCTTTGAATTGTGAAGTTTCTTGAAAATTGCCTACTACATGGCRTTTAAGAAATATTACAGTAGCTAGCCCTTTAATTCTTTTTAATCATCTGTAAGAGTACAATACAGTAAGAAATGTAGAAAATAATGTGATTTTATGTGTTTTCAAACCCATGACAATATAAATATGAACAACTACTAATTCAAGTGGATGGCCTATGTCATGATATTGCAAACAAACAACGTAACTGCAAGGCCGTAAGTATTGCTTTTTAACAAACTTGTATCTAAAAGGATTAACTGACCTCTGAATTATTCTGAAGAAAAGTTTCAGCGGCAAAARAAGAAAGTTTTAGTCTGTACTCTTCCTACACTTAGTATGCTTTCTCACCCACTTCCTTGGTCATCATACTGAACTTTGGAGGAGAATAGAGAAAAATAGGGAGCTTTTGTCAAGTAGCCAAAATACAGGATATTGTCTTGTCATACTTCATAGGGCTGCATCTTAGTAATTTTTAAAGAGGCAGGCTTCAATCACCTCTTGAACAAGCAGAACAAGTAATGTTTCTGCCTTAAAGTTGTCAAGTGTGCTCTGAACATATCTTCGATGCATCTGCTCCAGCATTAGAAAATTGTGTTCACTGTATAAATGGCAGACAGCACTGAACATTGGCATTTTTCCATCATATTGATGTGGGTGAGCTTTACAAACAGAAAAATAAGACTTAAGGAAAGATAAATTTTACCGTTTAACCTTTGGATTCAGTTCAAGATATGCAGAAAAAATCAAACGCCCAGCAGGACCCAAGATTCTTTTATTTACCTTTACTTAAATCACAAATGCTATATGTTCTTTATTAAAGGTAGCTGAGTCTTAGTTATTGCAAGTATTTTACAATAAGGATAAATGATTAAGGGAATGGAACATCTCTCGTACGAGGAGAGACTGAGTGAGCTGGGCCTGTTTTCTCTGGGGAAGAGAAGGCTGAGAGGGGATCTGATTAATATGTAAAAGTTCAGGAAGGGAGAATGCAGGGAGGAAGGGGACAGGCTGTTTTCAGTGGTGGCCAGCGATAGGACGAGGGGTAATGACCATAAGCTGGAGCACAGGAAGTTTCATCTCCAGGTGAGGAGGAACTTCTTTACTGTTAGGGTGCCAGAGCCCTGGCACAGGCTGCCCAGGGAGGTTGTGGAGTCKTCTTCTCTGGAGGTCTTCCCAACCTGCCTGGATGCCGCCCTGTGCCACGTGCCCTAGGTCTCCCTTTTTGAGCAGGAAGGTTGGACTAGATGATCTGTAGAGGTCCCTTCCAACCTTGAATATTGTGTGATTCTGTGATTCTGTGAAATGGTGTTTATGTCAGGAACTTTAAGAAATAATTCAAAGATGTTCCTTCTGAAAATACTCCTAGTAAATTTTTGTCTACCTGGTTTAAGGAGCATTTATCTAAAGCAATCCTTCTACAAGGTAAAGCCAGAGAACAGAGCTACTTCAATTTGGTTAAATTGCTGCACTAAAAAGATAATTTTAAGTCTCCTCTAGCTTTAACTCCACCTCTCATATTTTCCCCCATTTTAAACCTTATTAAATTATATTTTAATCAAGTACTAAATGTTTCAATGTAACCAACTAAATGGAAGATATATGTAATACCTTAATGAATTAGTAGGACAAAAGCTACTGTTACATATTTCTTGGACATCTTCCTCTGTCCAAACCTGTTTTTTTCTCTCTCTCTTTACATGAAATATTCAACTGCTTGACATCTTATTCCCCCAAGAATATCCCTGAACCATGAAGACATACAGCTCATACTGCCGATCCTAGGGGTCTGTCCGGCTCACTGAGTTTTGCATTATGTGGCATAATGGATTGTAAGTGCCTCCAAGTAGAGGCCATCTCCGGTCCTTTAATTTTTCCTATAACTTTCCTACTGCACTCCAGAGAAACCATATGTTTGTGGAAGATGCTTACTTGCAACCCAGCCTTCACCCAACCTCCTGGAGTTTGTCATGGAGTTGCTTCTTGGAACAGAGTCAAGAATATAACAACTACTGACCTAGTTACTGTGACTCTGACCATGACTTGCATCATCTCTGCCAATATCAAAGCACAGAGAAGCCTAACTCTTCACATAAATCAGTTCTAAGTTGAAGATTTTACCCTCCTGAGAAAAATGAAGTAGCATAAAAGTGATTTGTAGCCAGGAAGAGTCATTTTTCCTAAACAACTCTAAACAGCACCTCTGAGTTACAAATAGCACTTTTTTTTTTCTGAAAATAATAATGCATTTCTCTTGGATGCAAAAAGTACTGTTCTTAGAGGATTTCATTCTTCCTGTGTTTCTGCAGTGGTTCCCACTTTCACTCACTCTCTCTTGCTGTGTTCACTGCTTTTCATCTTAAAAGCAATTCATGCACAGTGGTTCTTCTGACATTCTCCTCTCTTTGGTTCATAACATGAGTGTCAAGTGCTTAATGGGTTCACCTGGCTTTCTCAAGTGGAGAGGGTAGAGGAGGCCCCTTCAAAATATCATGTACAAACCTGTCTACTCCCTTCAGTGCTGAAGATAAATTGTAAACATCAAAATGGTGGAGAAATTAAGCAAAGTGTTTAAATACTCACACGTAATCCACATATAGATATATATATATATAACCAATGTATGACTAGTGTGGAACATGGTTATGATTAAATCCACCACTTGGCTGGGTCACGCTTCTGTCCATATTTACTAAAACACAGGGCTATCTTGGTCTGTTGGCCTCTGGTCTATTGATAAAGAAAATAGCAATAATCTAAGTGCAGTTCATTAGAAAATAATGCGTTGTGACAGTTTAGGAAATTAGCATTTTTAATATGAGTAGCTTTTTATTTGCATTTCATTAAAACTAATGCTGTAGCCAAGCTGTAAACTGGTGCTAGGGTTATGCAAAAGAATTCTCACTGTTCCAGAAAAAGGATGTCTGACACATTTACTGGGCCTGAAGGGAAAATATATCTCATGCCTAAGTGAAACTTTTAGTTTCATAAACAGCTAATCGAGTGAAGCATATTTATCATATGTCTGAAACTAAAACTGCCTTGAGTGTGTCTTGTGGAAAAAAATCGATTGCATGAATTAAATATCCAGTTCTGCTAATTTGCTAGAAGGCTAACAGATAATTTAGCTGTGTTCAAATTAGTATATAATAACAAGTATTGCTTCAAAACACAATGATTGTTTTCTATGAATATCAAAATGAGCAAGAAACAAGATTCTCTGTAGATCACAATGATAAATGTCATTGTGAAGTGGAGTTGGTGGGTTGTGGAGTTTTCAAYGTGGCCAATATTGAAAAGCAAATCAGCCCAGAATAGTATAGGTATCATTGAACCCATCTTGAAAAAGATCATAGACTAAATGACCTTGAAGTTCTTTCTGTTTCATTGACTCTATCAATTCTTCTGTGATCCAAGGGAAATAATGATTGTATAAACACCTGGGAGAAGAAATGCTGAAACAGCAAGGCAAGAGGAGAATAAGAATACAAGAAATACCAGATAGCTAAAGAAAAGGGAGTACACTACTGTTGTTCAGCAGATTGAGCAGATACCGAAGAAACTGAGCGGATATTTGCTTTTTCCTTTATAAACACAAGGGGAATACTGGAAAAGAAAATACATGAATTATCCAAGTTGCATTTATAATCCATTTTATTTTACCAGTCAAGTTCAGATTTTTATAATAGTAGTGTATTTTTCTCAAAGGACACTTGCGTAGTTCTGGTGGTAGTCTACTGTCTAAAGAGTGCTTTATTGCATGATATTTATAAAATGAGAGATAGAAACACTGGAAACCACCTGGTAGGTGAATTCACCATGAATCTTAGGTTATCCAATTTAACCATGATAAAAGTTAGACGGAAGTATGATTTTGGCATGTGTACAAAAGACAATTATATTAACAGATACTACAGAACAGTTAAATATACATTTGTTTAAATAATAATAATAATAATAATAATAAAGAATGCATCGAATCCATGCTATGTAAGAAGATGTAACCAACACTTCTTGATGGAAGGATGTTCCCCGAAAAAGTCCAAGCATGAACTATAGGCATATCGTGTGCAAGAGGCCTCAAAGACGTCGTTAATGAAAGGTACAGTATTTTGAAGTATTGATTAAAGCAATAAAAAGAAATTGCATTGGTCAAAATATGTTACTGGATCACTCTGTTGCTTATCTTTCAGGGATTCCAAAGCATGAAATAAATACAGGATGAATTGGACTGCATAATTATTTACAGGTATCGTGTTCTATGTAATATCCCAATATTGCATGATCCTGCAGGGTCTTGCCCTGAAATCTGACTTTTCAATAACCTGTCAAATAAAATTTTCTCTTTCAGATTGTTTTATTCCATTTGTGTTTTTCACAGCAAATGTCAATCATATGGTTTGCAGCTGCCTGGACTGTGTTCAGAGAACTGCAAAGTAAGTACAAAGTGGAAAGACTTGGCATATTTCCTATTGTCTTGTCTCCTGTTTCCTAACTTCTTCATTCCTCCACAAGAGAACACAAAGCTATCTATGGTATCTATGGTACAGGTGTTATGCAAAGGTGGGAAGAATGGCTCTAGCAAAAAAAAAAAAAAAAAATTTTGCTAAGATTCCAGCATTTTTAAACAAATGTCAAAAGCTTCTGATAGCTACAAGTGAATAAAGATATATCAAAACATTTTTTTTTTTCTGAATTCCAATTAGCAAGCCACATATTACTAGATTTTTAACACTGTGGGACCATGATGGTCCCAGGTGTGGAATTTAGCTCAAGTTTACCACACCTGCCTGTGAGCTAAGTATCGAATCTGTCACTGTAGTCAGATGTAGTTAATGAAAGCACTGCAGCCCAGTGAGATAGTTAGCTGACTGCTTTATTTTTAGATGTCTTCTTTATGATTTAATCTGAATATCTTCCAAACACCATTAATTGAATTGATGAAGTGTTCAATTAAGTTGCGTATGTAAAGGCATCTGGTAACATATGATGTATCTGAGGATATCCAAAGCATCCTTTGGGGGTTGGCAAATATGACAGAAATCTATGAGGAACCCATAGACTTCTTGAACAACAGCTGGAGACAAGATAAAATACCACCTGGTATGGCAGGTGGCAATGGACATCTCTGTGGGCAATTTAGTTAAGGTCTAGATCTCTGTTGACTATGAGGGAAGCAAAGGCAGCTAACACACAAAGGAACTGAGAATAAGCCCATAAGCATAGGTATCTAAAATTAGAAAATAAATCCTATTGTAGATGTTGAGATAGACAACTCTGGAATTTTCAAAAGTCCCCAAATGTCTGCCCCTCCAGATGTGTCAACTACTGAAAAATAGCYTGTTCCTGACATGAAAGGAAAGCAGAATGTGGCTTTTAGTAAGAAGATTAAGACACTAACTCCCATAGAGTGGAGGATGCCAGGAGACAGGAGCTATCAAAGTAACCATGCTCTTTCACAGTGTCATCTTTGTGAAAATACAGAAAGTTTATTGCTGACAATTTCTAATCACTTCACTATAAAATTGGCATTGGAGTTCTTTAAAATTATGTAATGTGTGTGAGTGGTAAATGTGGATTGAGGCATCTTAATTAAGGCAGATGTCATAGAAAATCTTAACAGCCTTTCCATGGGACTTTCCCTTTATGCACATGTATTCTTTATATTGTGTGATTAAGTTGTTTTACTTTAATCAAACGAGCCATCTTTTTCATCAATTCAGGTAAAGAAATTATTGCCTGAGTAGTTATTGTTCCTCTACAATGCACACTAAGAGATTATGTTCTCTATTCGTGAAATAGCTTGGTGTTCAAGCAAACTGTGTACACGCTCATGAGAAAGTTTTGTGCAAGTCACTTCTTGATGTAAGAAAAGTCATCAATAGCGTAATATTATTATTGGTGTAAGAAAAGCTAACTTGTGAAAGAGCACAATAATTCAYATATACAGGGRAAAAAAAAAAAACTTCATCGCAGCAAGAAAACTCTGTAGGAAAGAAGTCAGATGCCAGAACTTTCCTTTTGTATTTATCCTGACGTGGCAAATTGGACTATCACTCTAATGAACTTTGGTTGCATTTATTTTTATCAAATAAAATATATCTGATTTTTAAWATGTAAATTGCATAGATATTCAAATTATGTCGTTACTGTCTTATGAGAGTGTTACACCACATCATCCTATGKAACATATTTTTTAAAATCTGTTGGTTATAAAATGTTGATGATTTGGCTGAGATAAGCTGTATTTTAGTGCAAGACACACAGTGATTTTCTTAAATAGAAAGATGCTTCCATTTCCAACTAACGTAGTATAATGAGTGTAGCGCAATGTATTTTTTTGCTTGCTAGTATAATAGGCAGCGATGACACTGAAAAACATCCTAAGCGTCTCATTTTCATTCCAGATCTCGCTTTGGATCCACATTGCTATCATTTGCATGTTTAAATCCAAAAGATGGAGAAATTGCAGAGAAGAGGAAAAAAGACCTCATCATCATGTTAAACAATACTAAGGAAAGAACATGCCTGGGGACCCATATAGTCAAGGACCGCATTTATCCAAACATCACAGTGAACTGGTCAATAGAGTGGTCTCTCCASTAGCATGTAGATTTTTGCATATTTTCAAAAGGAAAAAATGGAGATTCAATTTATTAAAAAGTATGAAATATTACTAGCTGATTCTTGTGAGTTTGTCTGAATAATTGCACCAAACAAAAAGAGCAATGAACCACGTATTGTATGGACTTGAATTTGTAGTATTCCCAGCAAGCCAAAGTATTTTTTTTCAAATTTGAAATTCCATTTGTCTACCATCAGAATAGTTGTGCCAGCTCTATGCTTAATGGAAATCTATCTTTGTCTTAAACCAACCTATTTTACTGTAGCCAGCAAAAGGAGAATATGCATGCTCATTAAGTTACAGCACACGCTGACTATCCAAATGAAATCAGTTCTGGCAAAATATTGTACAGCATGTGTTTGCCAAAATCTGGCAAAAGCAAAATGAAACAAATAAACAAAYGCAAAATCCCCACACAACGAAATGCTGCAGTAAATGCGCTCCCCTAGAGCAGATGTTTCATATTGCAGAATAACATCAGTGAGCAGCATTTCATTTCAAACAGTACCTGATCCCGGTTATATAGAAGAAAACTCCAAGATGTGTTGTTAACCACAAGTGTGTTTGTAAATAGTTTGCCTAAGTAAAGCCTGGGAAGAGGACTGCCCTCTAATAATATTCTTTATTCCTGAGAAGCTCTTATTACTGGTAATTGGTGTATTGCTTGGCCTTCTTCACAATTAGTGAATGAAGTCTKGAGGGAACATAGATTCTACAGCAAACTGAAAAACACTTCACAGATGGACTGCCATGCTAAAGCRTGGAGAAGGATCATCAAGTAATGCAGCAGAGAGGGAGACGTTGCCCGGGAAAACGATGTTTTTATGAAGAAAAAAAAAAAAGTGTTGCTGTTTCATTTTTCCTGTCTTACTGTGCACTTGTATTCCAACAAAGCCAAGACAACTTTTTGAATTCCTTAGCTCAAAAGCTGTCATTTATGCTGACAACTGTTTTTTTTTTCATCACCGTATTTCTTCATAGGGCCTGCACTAGACAACGCATGCTGAGTGGGTCCTTTGAGGGGCAACCTGCCAAAGAAAGGTCAATACTTAGTGTCCAGCATCATATACGACAAGAACGCAGGTAAACACGGGCAGGAAGGATGGTTTAAAAATATCCTTAAAATGGAAGGCCATAAAAAGAACTAAATGTGCACAATATCTAAGTTGCATAAACTGAAAYGACTTCTACAAAGAAGCAAATTGTACATTCTTCATTGTAATTGTAATGAAATTCATTGTAGTGTATAAATGGGGAAAAAAAGCCTTTTTATTTCAAATGTCATTTCCTTCACTGACTACAAAGCTATCAATTTAAAGATCAGAAGGAAAGAAATTGGCTTATGTTATACCGTATTGAAAACAATTGAAGAACACATAAGCTTCTGATGTAAGGGAGAGGAAAATGATAAGATTTTGCAATATTTTATGGCTGGAGAGCAGTGCTTTATAATGGCCATTCTATAAAGGTCAAAATTTTATCTTATAATGTATTGTTAAATTGATTATGATTGTTTCAGGTCACTAAGACATGGTTCCAACAGCCAGCGAATCAGTAGAGGAAAATCTCTTGAAACATTGACACAGGATGTAAGTCCTCATAGATAYGATGGTTTCAATTTGGGCATGCAATAAAAATATGTACTACATAATCGCTACTTGTGTAAGATCAGTGTCTATCTACAATCATGCTTACAGTTTGSCATCTGAAACCTTGAAAGGAAATCAGAAAACAAACATTGTAATTGCATTAGAACTATCCTCAAAATAACTGGTTATTTCACTGATAGACTCACTGGTTTTGAAATGCTTGCTGAAATAGATTCACTGAAACTGTAGACACTGCATTAGGAACATTAAATTGCTACCCAGGATAACTTTAAAAGCCTCACTCTAGAATTACACAAATAACTCCAGCTAGCAAAACAGTACTTCAGAATTGCCAGTGAAAGTTTAGCAATATTTATCAAACACAAGAACTGTCAGACAAAAGGACAAAGACTAAAAAGGAAGAATAATAAGCACAAATTTCCCTGCGCTGTAATTTCGTACAATGTAGTACATTTTCACTTCTGAAAATTCATAATGATGTTTTATAGATTGCTATGCCTACATCAAAGAAATTTCCAAGGCAATCTTAATTTCCAAACCACCATAGTATATGTGATTCATACTTAAAAACAACTATATAAGAATTAATGAATTGCATTCCATGATGGTAGAAAGAAACTATAGATAATCGTAGATAACTGATATTTCAAAGCACATTGTGACTTTGCTTATGTCGTCCTATAGCAAGGGAGCATACAGCCTTACCTCTGCAGAAATGAGCCAAAGAAGAAGTGAAATATGAGTAGAAATAAATTATTGTACCCTCCACTGGATGAGCACGGGAACTTGTCTTTGCTCACTTTTCCCCTTTCCTGTGTCTGTACAGTCTGTCCCTACCTGTATGTTCAGCACAGCTTGGTGCCTTCCTGTGTTTAGTGTAGCAGTGCAAGTAGCAAGTTYAAGGAACTTAAAGTGTAGCTTTTTCTTTCCCAATTACTGTCCGTAGTAATTTTGATGGAGTTCATTCCAGTTTGCAGATCTTAGACGAGTTTACAGGACCTTCTTTACAGTTAGAGTAAATGGTTTGCATCAGATGGCACTTCATATGTAAAATTAAAAYTGAAATTAGCCTTGCTGAAAATAAACAGCCTTGTGCTTTAGATAGAAAATACTGTGCAATATGCTTGACAGAATTGATACATAGTGCATGTGGAAAACAAGRTTTTTCATTTGACTATTTCTATGTGAAATACTGTATCTTGCATATTAAAAAAAAAGCCAAAGATCTCATTTTAAAGGAATCATTTTGCTCCTAGCACTCGAACACAGTGAGATACAGAAATGCACAGAGAGAAGACAGTGAGATAAAGATGATCCAAGAAAAAAAAGAACAAGCTGAAATGAAAAGGTATTTAAAATCACAAGTCTGAGCATATATTTTTCTGTATTAAATAATCTTTGTATGAAGGAAATATAATTGAGAGTTGTGATTAAAAAAAGAAATGTAGGGATTATTTTTGGAAGGGACAATGCATATCATTTACTAATTTACATCCTATCTTTTACAAGGAAAGTCCAAGAGGAGGAGTTGCGAGAGAATCATCCATATTTTGATAAACCACTTTTCATAGTTGGCCGGGAGCACAGATTCAGGAATTTTTGTCGGGTGGTTGTGCGAGCTCGCTTTAACGCGTAAGTTTGTTTCATATGAACCATTGGTTCAGCCAAGTGTTGTCTTTTGTGTTCTCAGAAATCTCTTTTTTGGAAGGGAGACTGTGCATGATGTGGTCATGAAACCAGCTGGCCGTCGTTTGCCTGTGGTGTAGTCTTACTGCTGGAGGAAAAGCAGCAAACAAGGCCACAGTTGATTGAGCAGTCTGGGGTGCTGAGATGGGACAAGACTGTGGGGAAACGGCAGACACCAGTTAAGAAGAAAGCATCAATGTTTTCCATCACTGTTTTTAGACCTTGGGGAGTCAGCTAGCAGTTCATTCCTCAGGGAGTCTTTATAGGCCAGCCATGACTCACAGAGAGCAGGAGAAAGTGAGGAGAAATGAATCCCACTTCTGCCCCTCTGAAGACTCCTTAGCCCGTAATTGGAAGCCCAGAATGGAACCAGGAAGGATTCAGCTGTGGGAGATAAAAGCAGTTCAGCAGAGACCAGCTGAAAAGCAGAAAGACTTGGCRGCTAAACCGCAGGTGTGCCCACATGTGGCAGGTACAGACCTGTCTGCAGGCTGCCTCATATAAAATGACCTAATCGGTCTTCTAATCCTCTCTCTATGGCTGGCACTCTAATTTTGGAGGTTAATGCTTGTCATCTTGCAAATATACYACATAAATAGAAGATAGCTCAAGGGTATGTGCTTGGAAGACCTGCTTTCAGCACATGCTTTACTGTTGATTTCCTCTAGGCCCTTTAACAAATTATTTCTACATAGAGCAACAGGTAGGTTAGATATTCAGTTTTACAATACCTGTAATTATGTGTTCCTCCAGCACAACCACAAAAAGTTGGTCCGCAAAGAAGTTGCAAATTAAAAAAGCAAAACAAAGTACACAGATATGCATTCAAATCCACTTAATAGTTATATTTCAGAGCCTGCTGCCAGAAGAGTTAGAGGATCTTTTTATTATCAATATTGTAATATTTTTGTAAAAGCAAAGCTGTTAAAGTCATTTTGTGTTTATTTGAATTCTAATTACTTGATTCATTGCCTCCCTACCCAGCTTGCTAAGCAAAGTGATAGGATATGGGTTTTTTTCAATTAAAAAAAGTTGAGGGATGCTGCTAAATAGAATGTGGTAAAGAGTTAGGAGTTTAAGAACACACAAAAGGCAGCAGGTTCATAAGTATTTTACATACAGAAAAGGATAACTGGCCAACCTTGGGCTGAAGAAAAAGAATTCTGCACCTTGTATGCCCCTYGCATTCTTGTAATTCATAAATATGAGATTTCTTCTAGTGGCTATGCCTCAGTCAGGTCAGTTTTCCATGTTAAACATACTGCTTGCAATCCACATTCCAATGACTAGAACCATCACATGGGCTAAAGGAGACATCAGCACAGATCCTTCTCCTGCATGATTTGCAGCAAGGATATGAAAAATATGTTAAAAGGGCCCCTCACCACTGGGACAGGAAAGGGACACTACATATCAAGTGGTATTCTTGGAGCCTTTCTTGCTGAAACCATTCTTCTTGGTATAGAAAACCCTAAATAATTACCGGAGTAGGAATTTAACTAGGGTTACCTACATATGCTCTTATTAACTTATAGAGTGGTTCTCAGCCTTTGTGGCCTAATAGATGTTTGGATTTTGTAGGTTTATAGGAGACCTCAGTGGGGACAATCTAGAAATATTAATCAACAAAAGAATGAACAAGCTCTAAAGAAACAGAGCCTGTGGAAGAATMTTTAGAGGAATCACTGGTGGTACTAACTGTATTGATAATATGACTAACATTGCATAAACAAAATGAAACTCACACATAGGCTTAAAATTAACCCAAGATATTTTTTTTCCTTGATTTCGCATGTGAGTTACTTTGAGGTGATGTTTGCATAGTATAATTATAACAGTATCTAAAATAGAATTTAAATCACTATTTTTTTTTTCTTTTCTTTTCATAGTTCTAAAACAGATCCTGTTACTGGAGCGGTGAAGAATACTAAATACCATCAGCTTTAGTAAGCACTGCAAAAGTAACTTCACTTGGTCGTATAAGCCTACAGTTTAAGTGTGTGAGCACACACATGCATGTTTGTGTGTATATATGTATACACGTGTGTATTTCTTTTTTCTTAAAAAAAAGTGGTTTTTTTCATGGAGTTATATGGGAAGGGGGATGAACGGGGAAAGGTTTTTTTTGTCAGACTTTTCTTTTTTATTTKCTTGAAACTTCCCTAGTTCTGGCCCACTTTTCTGACATAGTGAAATCTTTAACATCCCTCAGCTTAATTTATTTTTCAAAAGAAAGTACTTAACTGTGGTGCAGGCCCAGTAGGTATAACACAGTACTCTACACATTTCTGTAATGGTCCTATTTGTGTATTTTTTGCAGTGATTTGCTAGGGTTGGTTACTTACCTGGACTGGGTCATGATCATTGTGACCATATGCTCCTGCATTTCCATGATGTTTGAATCCCCTTTTAGAAGAGTTATGCATGCTCCAACACTCCAGGTACTGCTTGTAAATCATATTACCTTTAACGAAGCACAGCCACCTTGTTTTTCTGCACTGCCTGTTACTAAATTGTGACTGTTCTCTACTTTGATTTTCAGATCGCTGAATATGTTTTTGTAATATTCATGAGCATTGAGCTTAATCTGAAGATTATGGCAGATGGCTTGTTTTTTACACCAACAGCTGTCATTAGGGACTTTGGAGGAGTCATGGACATATTTATATATCTTGTAAGCTTTTTATATTTATGGGAGTTTTCTGTAGCATTCTTGATCCCCTTGCATATATAAATGTTTGGGAATGTTGAAAAAAGTCTGACCCAGAACCTWGATCCAAATTCAGTAATGTAATTTGTGTACAAACAGCCCTGTTTTCATGTGCAGCCTTTCAGCTACAGATGTTTGTTCAGACATCTACGAATACGCTAGCATTTGGTATCTGCCTGGCAACTTAACGTAGGCTTTTCATTGTATGGTCCCTTTTAAGTATTTATGTGTTTATCTGTTTAATGCATCAGACTTCATTTAATCCCAACACAAGATCCAGATCTTTGCCCTTGCTTCAGAGTTTTTATGGGATAATCTTTATCTATTTCTGTCATTCTGTCATCTGTCATTCATTGCTTCCTCCCCTCTGAGCAGTTCTCCTGCTTTACAGAAGATGTTTCAAAAGGGGAACATCCTTTAAGAGGAAAGGGGAAAGGGAAAGCACATCCTTGTTTTTGCCCGTGTTGCTATAGTACAAAGAAAGTAAAGCAGCAGCATCTTTTTATATTCTATGTTTCTATTTTCTCTGCCTAGATGTATTTCCCAGGAAAAAAAAAAAATGTGCCATTGTCCAGTATTCATTTCTTGCAATTCTTTCATATATAAGARAAGGGCTTCTACTTTCTCTTCACTTATCACAATGTGCTATATATACCACAAAATGTGCTATAAACAGTGCTCAGTATAATACAGTATGAAATATTTCRTAGCTGAAGAAATTACTAAGTAAAATTGTTTTGATGGATTTAGATTAAATCTTTCAGGGATTAATCCACCAGACAGATGTGCTGCATAAAATTTGTCATGATCAATTTGTATCAAAGATTCCACTGTTACCATAAATAAATATATGCATACATATATAAAAAAACTCTCCAACTGTTATATGCAGAGTAAGGAAGATCATTAGTTTCTTGAAATGCCTCTGAATCTGTTATGTTGTTTGTTGTGTTGCTTCTTTATAGGAAAATGGAGGTGGTACACCTTGGTACTAAGTGTGCCCACGGTCTAAAAAAGAAAGTCAGAAGYTCTGCTATTTCTTTTTTGTTGTTGTTTGCGTTGTTGGGATTGCTGTCTTTTACAGCTTTTTTTAAATATGTTTTCTATTTTTTTTTAATCAAATTCCATTATGTTTTTAATCTTAATATCACTCGAYCATCCACTTTTGGGCACCTCCACTTTGTAACACTCTCCTCTCTGCCTTTAGAAGACTCAGAAATGATTAACAGACTTTATAATGAGTAACCAGCTTGCCTAGATTCTTACAGACTAGAAGACATGACTGATGTCTTTGGCTTCGAAATGCTGAATACTCGTGTGACAAAAMCAGTTGTGTCTGTAAAAAATTGTGAAGAAGAACTGCTGTGGACTCTGTTAACAAACTTTTTCTGTCATGGTATTTCAGTTTCAGGATAGCATATTTGACAGGGAGAGAAAGAATAAATAGCCTGATCTAAGATCTTAATCTAGAAACTCATTTACTGAGTTTCTGTGCTGTTTGTAGGCAAGTAAAACACTGTAATCCTTTCTTTCCCTTTTCTACTATTTTTCTTCAAGGTAAGTCTGATATTCCTGTGCTGGATGCCTCAGAACGTCCCTGCTAAATCTGGAGCTCAGCTCTTAATGGTTCTTCGCTGTCTCCGACCTCTTCGAATTTTTAAATTGGTCCCTCAAATGAGGAAGGTTGTACGAGAGCTCTTTAGTGGCTTTAAGGAAATCTTTCTGGTAAGTGTCAGTTATTTTATTCCTATTATTACAAAAAGATGTAGAGGAGCAATAAGTTTTCATTTTTCTATAACATTTATGTTTTCTACTATTTGCTATCCTGTGTTAACTTCTCTTTGAAGAACTGTATTGTAGCTACCACTGAAGAGGAACACAGAAGAGGTTAAAAATAAGAATATAAATTATTTGTTTTCATTTACACTAAGTAAAGCTGTTGTAATATTTGTTTTATAGATGGTATTATTTGTTCAGTATATATTTGGTCATAATTACCTAGAAGAACTACTGAAAGAAAATATATCCCTTGTTCATACTTTTAGCTAGAGAAGGAAAATGAGAGGTAAAGTATCGTCAATGAGAGAWACAGTGAAAGTACTTCAAATGAGAGGCAAGTTTTCCTCTGCAAGAAGAAAAGTAAATCTGGCTTCAGAACTGAAATTCTCAACCTCCTCCAGGGTTTTTGAAGGGCAGTCAGACATAAAACAATTGTCYATCACAGATATGGATCTTCTTATCTCATTACATATTGATGATTATGCAGTAATAGTGATAATAATAATTACAACAACCCAGTCTGTGGTTGCCTGTTTTGAACCTAATTTATTGGCACAGGACCCCAAAGTTTTCCAGGTGATACATGTCAACCTAAATAATAGACCTTCTGATCTTGTGTTGGGTCAGGTTGTTATGGAAAAGAAAGCTACAGTATATATGTAGGCAGTTAGTAGAAGAGCAAGGACAAAAAGTGCAAAGCCAGTTAGCATTTCATAGATGCTGCATCTTATTAAAGGATTATTCCCTTCCACTCAGCACTGATGAGGCCACATCTGGAGTGCTGTGTCCAGATACGGACTCTCCAGTACAAGAGAGACATGGATGCACTGCAGCAAGCCCAGCRAAGGGTCATGAAGATGATAAAGGGMTAAAGCATCTGACATATGAGGAGACACTCAAAGATGGGGCTGCACAGCATGGAAAACAGGATACTGGAGGAGGATTTCATGAGTGTATATAAAAACCCCTTGGAAGGTGTAAAGAGGACAGGGCCAAAGTCTTCTCAGTRGTGRCTAATGGCAGAACAAGAGGCAGCAGACACAAATTGAAACACGTGAAGTTTGCTGTGAATATAGGAAACCTTTTTTTCATTGTCCAGGTGTTTGAACACTGGAGCAGGCTGCCCAGAGATGTAGGGGAGGTTCCAACTTTGATATTCAAAACTCAACAGGATGTGATCCTGGGTGACTTGATGTAGATGACCCGACTTTGACCAGGAGGGCTGGACTAGATGATGTCCAGACACCTCTTCCAGACTCAATGGTTCTCTGGTTTAGTGATTCCATGATTTACAGCATAATTTGTTATGCACACATTTACTGAAACTATTCTAATAYTAGAAATCTAACAGTGGCTTGCTCAGATTAATTAGTAAGCCCAGATGCTACAAAACAAAAGAATCATATATTTCAGTACTTGGAGTAATCTCAGTAAAGTGAATGGAGACTCTTGTGTTGACAAAGTTTATCAATACTGTACACTAAGTGCAAGGAGTCTTTTATCCCTATCTATAGTTCTTATATGCTATATTAATAACGATATTTGTAGTAATTCTARGGTGTCTTGTTACCTTATCATAACTTAAAATAAGGCATCTGTCTGAAAGCTCTTTCTCTAGATTTATGCAGCCTGAGGATCTGAACCTTTTTCTCAAGTCTGCAGGAGAAAGATTTGACAAGTTTGACTTCATCTTTACAGGTTTCAATTCTTTTGCTGACATTAATGCTTGTTTTCGCAAGCTTTGGAGTGCAGCTGTTTGCTGGGAAGCTGGCTAAATGCAATGATCCACACATCATCTCAAGGGTAAGAACTACTTTCTTACTTCAAAATAATAGTATGCTTTTATGCCTGCTGGAGAAAACAACTGGAGTCAATAAGTACTAGCATAAGAGAGATTGAGACCTTGGGCCATTTCTTGTTTGGAACTTGGATGGCAGAGGGAGGGTTGATTCAGAAGTGAAAGTATGAGGATAAGGCTGGGTTTGCATGTAGTAAAGAAAGACCAGGCCAGATACTGGAGACTATCTGAAAAATCTCTCAAACTCATGCCATACCGTCTGGAAAGGACTGGACATCATATAGAATTAATCATGGAAAATGACACGTGTATCCTTAGATCAGTGGTTAAAAGCAGATTAGTCTGCTAGAGATCAGAAACACTAGAAATGTTAAGTAGGTGAAGAGCTGTGTTACTTTATTTCCATTTGGAGAATCATCTGAAGAGCACAGTAGTCTTTAGCAGAGGTCAAAGAATGAATAACGAGCCCTCTTGGTCCTGGGACGAGCAGGGTTTTTTGAATTCTTCCCTAAAATGCATTTTTTTCCTGTGAGTAAGGGTCCATTGATAATCCCAAACTGTAAATAACTCTTTATTTCTGCTTATGTTCCTTCTGATTGCCTGTACTAGCATCCTGACCTTTCTAGAAGGCCATTATTTAATCTGACTTTGTGGTTTATTTTACTGTAGGAAGATTGTCATGGCATCTTCAGAATAAATGTAAGTGTTTCCAAAAACCTAAATTTAAAGCTAAGACCTGGAGAGAAGAAGCCTGGATTTTGGGTGCCTCGAGTCTGGTGAGTTATTAGACTTAGGAGTTCATCTTTCTTTAGAAACTCAGCTATTAAGCTAGGATATGGCTCAARTATCATGACATTATACAGCTGGGATGAAGGAAACAAGACTGATAAGAAATGAGTTAATTTAACTAATATAAGTTCAATTTTTTTTTCATGTCAAATGACACAAAAGTAAATTGTGTCCAGTATATTTAGTATATAAAGCTAGGTATATGAAACTTTGCAAGTTTTAACCTGTTGTATTATTCATAATGCAGAAAGGAAAAATGAATACTAATAATTACTGCATGCAGAAATTTCAAATAAGATTATTACTACAGCAGGACTTATTGACATGAACTAAGATTGCTACTGAATTGTCCTTAGTATTATTAAAGAGACATACTGATAGCCATAGTTCACCACTAGAACCTAACAATAAATAGGGAAAGATGGGTCTAAAATTGAATGGAAGTCAACTTGCCTAAAACTATGAAGAAAATTGAACAACAAGTCATGCACAGAACCCATGTTTCTCTTCTATGTCCGTACCCTCAGCTATACTAACCGTCTACCAGCAAGTTTATTAATTGCTTGCTGTTTCACATGTAGAGGATGCCTGTGGTCTATATGGTAGAATAATGCAGTAAAAATAATTTAARAGTCAACATTATGTCAATGATTAATATTCTGCTAAAGTCTCTTTAATATATCTGAACACCTGAACAAGCAAAAAAACCTCTCTTTAATTGCTTAGATTTTAAAGTATGTTGGTTCGCATTTTGCAAAATCAGCTAAACAGCCACAATTATTTTAATTGATTCTGTGTGGGGGTAAAGAATACACCAGCAGTGTTAGATTCCCAACCATCTAACACTAATGAAATAATATGCTGTGATTTGAACAGTCAGTGAAAGTGTGACAGCTGCAGAACTCTTTGTTTCTGCGTGCTTCAGACCAATTCTTCCTACGAGTAAGCAAATTCAATCCACTTCAGCTTGATCCAGAAATAAGTAAAAACTGTCCAAGTCAGCAAAACTGTAAACTTTGAGGAATGTTTTATTATTGCAGAAAAATGTACTACCACAAGGACATTCATACCACATGTTGGCCATGCTGACCAGCTTTTCAAGAGTGTAAGGGCCACACTTTTAAACAGCTGTCTTTTTCACTGAATTGATGGATTTTCAGAAGCGTCCAAAACATTTAACTTCTCTTCTGAAATCTATTTACATTTTTATGATCCTAAATAGTAACTGGGGAGTATCTGTTTCAGACTATAGAGGCAGGACAATGCACTAACCTAGTGCAAAGAGAGTGCTTTCAATATTCAGCTGGAAAGATCCTTTTTGAATTTCAGAGGGTACAAAAACCCAGAGTATATGACTTCAGAAAGCTGAGAAGAAGTCAACGTTACCTCAGTGAATTTTGCTGTGGGGCATCAGTCTTGGTGAGAAGGAAATAAGGAATAACATTTTCTGGGGCATTTTACTGATATAGAAATCAGATCACTTATGTGATTTGGATCCAAACCTCTTAGGTGGTTTTGAGATCTCTCCCTTTCAGGTACATTTATTTCAGAATCTGACCAAATGTCATCAAAACCATTTTTTTTCATTAATGCTATATTTAACTAATTTTATCAGCAAAGCACTCTAAGATTCAGCAATGAGTTATAAGCTTCATTATGAGTAACATAAAACATATATGGCAATCAAGAGAACTTATGCTGTACATGTTCGTTGCTATTGCTTTAATATTTGTTGAAACAGAACTTTAAGTGGTGTATTTCAGAGGCACCAACAGTGCAAGTCAACTATTTACACCTCAGTTAGGCTGTGAAGAATAAAGGTAACAAATAGAAAGAGCAGCCTTATTCCTGGATCTACTGTGATTGTATTTTAGAGTTGTATAATTTGACATTGAAGGAGCTCCATTAGTATTTACCTAAGATGTAAATACTAAATAAAGAATATTTACACCTATTTGTGCATTGCATTTCAGGGCAAATCCTCGGAACTTCAATTTTGACAATGTGGGGAATGCTATGCTGGCACTCTTTGAAGTTCTTTCATTGAAAGGCTGGGTGGAAGTCAGAGATGTTATTATTCATCGTGTTGGGCCGGTAAGGAAGTTCATTAGACTCTTTGAATTCTGTAACACCTATTTTGATTTGTTTCAGTTATTAACCATATTTTCCATCTCTTCAGATCCATGGGATCTATATTCATGTTTTTGTATTCCTGGGCTGCATGATTGGACTGACCCTTTTTGTTGGTGTCGTCATCGCTAATTTCAATGAAAACAAGGTACAGAATGCATGTAGAACTGACTTGGTAATAAACCTCAACTTTGATATTATAYGATATACACCACCTCTTAAGACTGCTTTTAACACTAACTTAGCTTTTTTTCTGCCGTACTGCCATCCACATTTGCTGCAAAGTGCAAACCTGGGGTTACAACAATCCATCACATCCTCTTTCAGAACTGTCTGAGTTAATTTATGATGCAGCCACATCGACAGATGCAGGCTAAACCTCAAGCACAGTGTATTTACAGATGTGCCAGAGTATGCAGTTATAGTTTGATGTAGACATACATGCAGTGACAGGAAAAAAAGATGTGTTACAGCTTGTATGTGTTACAACTTAGAGGTCTCACTGGGACCCTGCAGTTACAGTATTTCAGATCCAAAGTAAAGCACCCAAAGTAAAGCATGGTAGATAGCAGAGTCCCCTGCAAATTTAATTCTCCATCATTCTAACAAAAATGTGACTAGTATTTTAGGAAGGATCTGCACAGGATTTGTGGACTATCCTGAAAGGAAGAAAACCCTAGACCTTAAGTGACTTTTTACAGAACAACTTTTGTCTACATTGCTTAGAAATAATATACACAGTGCACAGCATTTAGTTTGATTCTTTAAAGTTTCTAGTGGTGCCTCTGTGACCTCAAAACATGCTGTTAATTTTCATGACCTTTCCATTCAAAATGCACCAAAGTGTGAGATATCTGTGTTATAGCTAACTAGATGAATATTTCTATCACTCATCACATGGTAGGGAAAGGACGATTGTGTGCTCTGAGGTTTGGGATGAAAGACATCCTGATATGCCAGTGCTGGAGCCAAACTGGGTACTGTGTTGTATATGTATGATATATTGTTATGTATGTTTCTGTTAGGTACATAATTGTTCGTAAGACCATCTTGAGATAAGCTGAATATTTCTGTCTTACAAATGGCTGCTTCATTGCCCAATAACACATTCTGCATGAGTAAATCTCCTCAGAAATGCCTTCATGGACATGAGTGTCTATGTTAGAAGAAATATCACACTGAAGAATTCATCTGCATTCACTTTTATCTTGGTGAGGTGTGGTGCAAGTGGTGTTGAGCACAAGAATGTGATATATTTTCCCCTTAGCTTTGCATGTGGCCTGACATGTATCTCTCATGGATTCTAGCCCAGGTCCAAGGGAAACTGCAGGTTATCAGGAACCACTTGCTGCTCTGGATCACCTCAGTACACAGATAGGCATCTACCTTTGGACATTGCTACAGAAAAAAAAAATCATTAAAAAAATGTAAAAAGTGGTGGATAAGCTAGATCCTTTACAAGATCACTTTTATGATGTTTTTATGACATTAGGATCAAATTCACAAACTGCTGTCAAGCTCCTACACCATGTTATTGCTCTCTCCTCCCACTCTTTCCATAGAAGTTACTCAAGTTCAAGTTCAGCCAGTCTCCTGCAAAGACATCCTGTGAGATTTATTTCAGACATGACTGAAATATCTTCAATTCCTAACCTGTTATTCATCCTTTCTCAATGGTAGGCTGGATTAAGATGCTCTGAGCCAGTTCCCAGGTTACTTCTGAAATAGTTTATTCACAAACTCAATGTAAGTCTTTCAACAGTGTTTTAATTTTAGGGTTAGAAATATGAAGATTAACTGAAGGGAAAAAAGCCCATAATTATATGTGAATGTGTACCAGACTCATATTTCATTCTCTCTTCCTGGATTTTCATCTTTAAAGGATGGAGAGCTCAATCTCATGTGGGAAGTAAAAGTTTATTTATGTTCACTACAATTCGAAATGAGAGGGAGCAGGAAGGTGTGAACACTGAGCTTACAAGTAGTGTGAGCTCAGGAGATAATTAAGTAATTCATCTTAGCACAAATTGCCCCTGCATGAGTTGCCAGCATCAATGTGGAAGTCTGAGGACTAGGGCCTGAATTAGAGTTCCCATTATTTTCAGAAAATTATCTGATTTCTACATTTATCATTTTGAGATGATTGTCTCTGCTTGTATTTTTCCCCAACTGTGACCACAGTTTCAAATATGAATGCTCTATTCCCTCAATTCCTTGCTGAATAAAGAGCAAACTTTAGACTGAACATCAAAAAACCTGCTCAATAGTAACAGTTCCTTGCAAATTGCACTGAACAGGTACATCCTGCAATATTTCTGTATAATATACATGTACTATACATACATTTATACATGTACATACATGTATATACATGTACATAAATACATAAATCATTCATGAAAAACGCCATCTATTTTCTCTTCTGCAGTTGTCTCTTGCCTCAAGTAACTGCTTCTGCACATTTTTTCTCTTTTTCTTGAATTTCTGTTAGTTTTATGTATTTATCTACTATGGGAGAAAGAAGACATCTCTATGAATAAGTTGAAAGCATGAAGTTGATAGCTAATTATACAGAAGAATAAAAAAAGAATGTGACCAGCATTCAAATAGAGTGAAGTAATATTCACAAACTGCCAAAAATGTGAAATAAGATATGGAGAGAGTTAGCAATTAGTCAAAAAAAAAAAAAAAAAAAAAAAAAAAAAA
>NW_020455294.1:998018-1019424 GCF_003342845.1 Nothoprocta perdicaria | reverse complement strand
TAAAAACTAAAATTTTGGTTTTGAGGGATGCCACAATATGAGAAGTGAGTTTGATGAGCTGCATGCCTGGAGAGACAGGACTGGAAAGCGGCACACAGAGCCCTGAGCTGGGTCTTCAGCAATCTCAGCAGCATTGCCCAAGGACTTCCCCGTCATCTCAGTCATCTCAGTTTCACAGCTCCCTTGCATCATTTCCTCAGCTCATAAGCCCTGGATGTTCAGCGGGCAATGAGGTTTTAACTGACTCAATCTGGCTATTTTTCAACTCAAGCCTGTATGCAAACACTGTTACTCCAGGTAATGGACCCCTTCATGGAGTTCTGCTCCATGCTCCACTTTTCATAAACCAGCTGAGAGAAGCAGTAGTTCCTGACAGACAGATCTACTGATTTGGGCATCACTGTTTATAAATCCTACAAAGTTCTACTTTTTTTGCTACCTTTTTAAGAGATTATGTCCATCACGGTGGGAGCTTTCCTGACCTTATCAGTAGCACAGCTGGCTGCAGCTCCAGAGCTTACACACGCCAACGCAAAGGCCAGCGCTGGAGAGCAGCCCACCCCTCKCCCAGCTTAGTGCCCCTCACCCACTGGAGAAGCATCCAGGGCCTGGAGACAAACTGGTGGCGTTTCCCTTGAAAAGGTCTCCTTTGTTTTTACAACACTAGACACTTAGTGGGAGATTTTACGTTCTCTGAGGTCATATGGACCTTGTACTTTGAAGGTCATTCTAAATGTGTAAATAATGATAAAATTTTTGTTTTGCTTGCGTTTCCCTATGTTAGATGTATATCTCCACCTCTCCTTGGTGAAAGCCTGTGGTAGAAGCATAGCATATTTTTATATTTCTTCACGTATGCACCAAGCCTAAGAGGTGTGGAGAGCTGCAGCAGTCTCCGGCGGGGCTTCCTCCCAGAGAAGCTGCAGCGGCACTCGCAAGCCACAGGACGTTCTGCAGCCAAGTGCAGATAAAATCAACCACTCTTTAAAGCGGTGCTTCCTGGCAAATGATGTTCAGCGGGATGGAAGGCCTCCTGCAGGGCTTCCCTGCCCGCACGGGGCTGCTGCTGCAGAGCAGCAAGCAYCCGCTGCGCTGAGGCCTCGGCCCTCGCAGCCAATGCAGGCAGAAAACCTTCACAGAGCAGCCTGGTACTTTGACTTCTTTCCCCAAGCAGAGTGATATTTAAGGAGAGTTGCCCATGGAACTTTATTCCCAGCACCAAAGAGGAGGTTGTTTTCATGTTTACAGCGTTTAAATGCTCTAGCTTTTATATGACAAAAGCTTTCTACGCTTCTCTTTGTTTATTAAGGGGACAGCTTTGCTGACTGTAGATCAGAGGCGATGGGAAGATCTGAAAAGCAGACTGAAGATAGCGCAACCTCTTCATCTCCCACCTCGCCCGGGTATCAAAGATATTTTGATTTTATTCATGTTGAGCCCTAGTGTTCATAATTCCCCAGGAGTCTAAGATTCAAATTAAAATTGTAATCGTGAGGCCACTAGGAGGTTGTGCATAAGTTAATGTGGAAACAGGCTCCAACTACAGATCTCTGCATAAGGCTATTAAAATCAACCCMAAAAAAGGTTGTGCTTCGATGGTTTTAGGATAAGCCTTAATGAAAAAATGAATTTTTAAATGAAATATATTTGCAGTTCACTGTTAACGATATGAATGGAATGTATTAACCTGACAGCAGTTGAATGATGCACTTGCCCTACAAGTACCAAAAGCTTTCATGCAACACTGGTGTTCAGGATTTGAAATTACATGTTCAGAAGCCCTATTTGATATGGGAAATTGTAGCAGAAAATTAGAAATGTATTTCGAAACTGGTCAAGGATTATGTTGCCATTAATGAACATGRAAAATATGTCAAGAAACAGAGAGAGAAAATACCACTGTATGTTTTAACTCTTCTCCTTTAACTCTTTCTTTTTCAGATAATGATGGCTTTCGAGCCAAGATGTACGATATAACGCAGCACCCATTTTTTAAGAGAACTATTGCAGTACTTGTCCTGGCCCAATCTGTATTGCTATCAGTTAAGGTAATTGTGTTTATTTTAAACAGTTTATTATAGCAGTGCTACATGTGTTGCATATTTCCTAAAACCAATTAAATTTCAATTGAGCCATTATTATGATGAATGTAGGGAATAGGGAAAACTATTATTTCAAGATACAGCAGTCACTGTTGGCACAAATCACTCTAAATCACTTGTAACATGTAGAACTGAGTCAATTTCTGCCTTTTCATAGCAACTTCATCTTCAATTAAACTACTTCAGCTACTTCAGCTACTTCATCTTCAATTAAACTCTAACGCCATTTGAGAAGTACAAACCAAGATGCCATACCTACATGAATATATTTTAAAGTGAAATCTATTCACTAATAAAGGTGATGATTAGACATTTAATTCAGCTTAACAACTACTCTTCTGTCAGCTCATTTTGTTTGTGTTTCAGTGGGATGCTGCGGATCCAGTGACAGTTCCTTTAGCAACAATGTCTGTGGTTTTCACCTTCATTTTTGTCCTTGAGGTAAGGTAACATATTTCATAATTTCTTGAGATTAAGAAGAGCATTTTGACTTTAGGCATATAATCTTCCATAACATAGGTTTGGGATTTTTTTTCAKATTACATGCTTTTGGGGCTCTTTATGTTATCTAAATAAGTATTGAAGGAATAATTTTTAACTTGTAGCAGTGCTCTACCACCTTGAGTTTTGTGTCCTGTTCATTGCAACTTACAATTTTGTCTTAGTGGAAGAGACAAATCTGTGAAGCCTTTTTTTACAGAACATCCAGGATTAAATTCACTCTGTATAGCACAGAGTCTGCTGTCGTAGAGGTTCTGCTTCCAGGTAGATTTAGCTTAATCCTTCAGAATAGAGTGCGTTAGGAGCCATTGTTCTGTAACTGAGATGTCAGCAAAATTAAACATTTTTCTATTTTTTTTATAATTATCAATCATATGATTTCATTTAATACTTTTTTAATAATTTAAGATACATGAAATTCAATTACTGTCTGTCTTCCATTGTGCAAATCTGGATCCCATGTGGTAACTGTTATCTATCTATGARAACACATTGCCACCACGGTCAGCTGTGCAAGGTGTAATTAACCTGTTTTTGTTAGACTTAAATCTGAGAACTTAAATGCATTTTAAAATGGTTTAAGAAAATGTGTATGGATAAGGATATTGTAGTTTAACAGAGCACATACTTATGAGGTTAAAGAAGACACTTCCTCTGTGGTTAGGTTAGTACATAATTCTTTTATAAGTTTGCAGTTGAGTTTTTCTTTCAGTCCCCACTGATACTGACCACTATCATAAACAGGGTAGTAGACTAGATTTCCCACTGCTTTAATCCAATATGACAGTTCCTATGTTCCAGTGATAGGTTTTGCCAGCAGTGATGAATAAACAATGAAGTGAATACCCTGTAGCAGCTGTAGAAAGAGTCTATCCCTGTGGTTGCTTCTCTTTTTCTCTGCCCAGGAGAAATCAATATCTCTTGAGAAAAGGAGAAAACACAGAAAAGTCTAATTTGTATCATAAATAGACAGGTTTTAATTTACCTCATAACTATGTCTTTAAAAATCCTCTTTCACAAACAAATTCTCTTGTAGAATTTCAAAAGAAAAATTGGTTGACTCTCTCAGTAGGGAAGCTGTGACATTTTGAGCGCACACAATTTATGGAGAAAGGAAGGAAAAATGAATTATACAGAAAAGTTCTTACAATTTTGTCTAAAACCAAATCTCATTGTAGAAATATTTGCAGGTAAAACAGTTTATCAGTCACCTAAATTATTGTCTATGTGTTTCTAAGAAAGATGGCAAGTAAAAACTTYGCTAGACAGAGGGACTGTTAGGGTATCTATACAAGCCTTATGGCATTTTACTCTTTTATAGGATTTAATTATATTTTTATGTGTTTTTTGATCTTAATCTTGGCCATCTGAGAGGGATTTAGAGATCAGTCCTTCTGCTCATAAGCACCTCCTACTTTCACTGAAATAAATGCAAATTCACTAGTATATTTTATAGCAGAGACTTGCCAGGTGAATTCCTACAGCTTAGCAGCTGCATAGGCTTCGTATCCTAGGATTCCTAAATCTCCTTCCTCRAATTTTCTCTAGTTCAGTATATTCAGGTTAACTTCTAGTAGACATGGTATTTGAGAGGCCCAAGCCTATCTGCAAAGCTGAAGGTGACACTGAGTCCAGTCTAAAGAATCGTGGTGCAGTCTTAAACCTCTGCTGCTCCCTTCAGTGTATGTGGTATAGAAGAACAGTATTAGCGTAGAAGAATAGGGAGATACCTTACATTTGTGTCACAACACTGATGTTCAAAAATAGTGTGACATGTAATTTTATAATTGCAAGATTTACAGTATTCAAGCAGTTGAGGAATACAGACACCTAAATGTAGATGCATAAATCCTACATAAGGTAGATGTTGAAGCTTCCACTGTTATCAAGAGTGGTGTAGCGTGGGATTCAGTTGCCTAAACAACTGAAGGCAGCAGAAACTATTCTGGATATCCTAGTTTACCCACCCTTACATCCAACAGCTGCTGCAGGAGAACGATGTTTTGCCAATCTTGTGTCATCCCTGCCAGCCCCATGCAGATCKCTCAGATTTTCTAGGGATTCTCAACTGATTGGATAGAGGTGAAGCAGGATATCCTGGAGTACCTCAAAAGATAATTAGATGTGGAAAAAAAACTCTTTCTGTGTGTTTAGAGAAATGGTTACTTGTGAGCACCTGAACTGAGCCCAGGGCTCTATGTGGGATGTAAAAATTCCTGACTGTGTTCTTCATTTGTAGCAAAGCTTCAGAAAATATTACAAGGCAAATAAGCTGACTGAAATGTCAATCTTTTGCTTCAAGGTAGTGTTTTAAATCCAGTTTAGGGTTTTGGGGGATTATTTTTGTTTGTTTGCTTTTTGCTAAATAGAAATGTTGCAAGCTGGAATGAAGAATAAAAAAAAAATAATGAAAGCCCTACAGTTATTGCCTTAATGTAGTAACACTTTAACTGCTTTGGGCTTTGATATGAACCATGCATGAGATGGCTCTTTTGCATCTGCTGTGCCTCCATAACCCTATCTCAACATATGTGACTGTTTCTTGTTAGTACCTGCTCTTAGAATTCCTGTCTGCACCACCAACCAATGGGATACTACAGTAGTATCCCATTACAGCAGTATTCTACACTGGAMATTTTAAGCATTTTGTTTGATGTTTTTACCAAGAGTATTGTGAAATATACTGCCTTTACTCTGCATAGCTGTCTGTTTCTATATGCTGTTAAATATTGATGATCCTATACTTAAACAAGGAATATTTGCAACGTGAGAACGCTTTCTAAATAATTTGAAATAGACCTTGAGTTAAATGTTTATGTGATTTTGGTCTCATTAGATAAATGGGCAAATAGATAGGATATTGCCACCTCTTTTAGCAACATATTATAATCATAATAATTTTCTAAGTTCATGACTTGCTTAGCTCTAAGAAATTTTACACCCACATTTACCTCAGTAATTGGGACATTAAGCCTCCAGTCTAAGCCAGCTGCACTCTTTCAGTGGTTGATAGAGAGAGGGACACATCCCGAATACTCTTCATCCCTCAGTCTTGGTTCTTTGTGGTCTCGCACAAGTGCCAYGGTTCATCCATCTAAGGGAAGCTGATCTGATGAGCTTAGTCCAGGCACCCAACAAGTCCACATGGGAACTATTAGATGAGGTGAAATGTACCCATGACCATTTGAAACTGTTTCATAAGATGAACTCAGTCAAACACTTTAGAGTATGAAAGAGATTCTCTTGGTGAGAAATAGCCATTTCCTCAGTCCARCTGAGTCATTGTCTTTATCTATAGGTGACAATGAAGATTATTGCCATGTCACCTTCTGGCTTCTGGCAAAGCAGAAGAAATCGCTACGATCTCTTGGTGACATCTCTTGGAGTTATATGGGTGATACTTCACTTTGCCTTACTGGTAAGATTTACAAAGCATCATTTATTGAGCTTGATTTTATTTGTTAAGCACCAGTAGTGGGGGCACTACTACACTATATTGAGGTAAATCCTTGGCAGTAATATGGAAATATGAACAAAACAAAATAATCATTATGTTAAGAAAGAATCCTCTTTTGCAATGATGAAATAGAAAAGTTACCTGACTGATATGAGGTAAAGTGTGTAAATGTAGAAAAATGAGGCCTTTACAAGGGATGTGAATAAGGAAAAGAAGGCACATGAAGAGACTGGGAGCTCTTACCAGCAAGAATCTACTGAGCAGCAAGGAATTAGGAACAAGGCACAGAATCCAGGCAGGAGCAGAGGGCTGGATGAAGGGGGAGATTCAAAACTGCTGAGCAGTACAATCTGTCTCAACCTCAGCACTGATTCTGGACCACTGATTTTGGTTGTAGGGCTATGTTTAATTCAAGAAGTTGGGAGTGGGACTTCTGGACTTTATTTCAGCCTAGGTGGCTGGTGCAGGGTCGAGGGTTTGTTTCGATGCATGGAGAGGCTGAGTTAGTGTTTATGACATGGTAGAGCTTCTTTTGTTATTTTCTAATTGCTCCATTGTTATTATTGAAATGCTATAGAAATATTGGTGCTATTGGTTTGTGGACTCTCTTATTTCATATGCTGACTGCCTTCTGTTATTTAAAGTCTGTTTAACCTGTTTTTGTTATGAGGTCACTTTGGGGGCAAAGCATTAAGTCTTTTGTACTTCTATTCCAGAATGCGTACACATACATGATGGGTGCATGTGTAATTGTCTTCAGGTTTTTCTCAATTTGTGGGAAGCATGTAAGTATCAAATAGGAACTACAATCACTGCAGTGCTCATATATAGATTGAAAGTGTAGTTGCATGGCTTCTCTGCAGCACGTTCTGTAAGGCTCTGTTTTATATGCCAGAAAAAAGGGGAAGGCTTAGASCAGCAGTCTCCAATTATACGTCCTGCCATTAAAATATCAGGGTGTTAAGTGTATTCTATAATAATAGTGCTACATGATAGTTACTAGAAAAGCTGAACTTTTTGCAAAAAGAAGTTTTATAAAAAAAAAAAAAAAARAAAARSMAACAAGCAGAACAGAAAAGCACTCTTTGAACATACATTGTGTGCTTTCAGCCCTTGCCATTTCAGTGTGATTTCATAATGTGAAAGTTATTTATTTTCCGGGCAAGGCAAGTGGAGTGAGTGGTGGATGATGCCCTCATCGTAGTATGATTCTGTTGCAATGACTCTGTTGCAATATGGAAGTTTCTGCCTCCACAGTGGTGGTCTGTCTTGTGCTCTGGTAGTATCAAAGTACAGGATATATGTTCAATTAAAAAAATGTTGGACAGAACCATTCTTCTGCAAACACTGGGCTGGGTAAAAAGCAGCTCATTTCTAAAATTTACATTTCTTCCATGTTTGGATATGCTGTTGTGATAGCAGAAGTAGACTGGCAGAATAAGTATGGGCAGAGAACACACACGTTTGTTTAACAAGCAATTCTCTCTCTGTAGAACTTCTTAGATTATCCAAACATTTTCTGTGAAGTCTGACATATTAAAGTAAATGTGGTAAGATTGCTATAGTAGGGCACAGGGGTTTGTTCACAGGTAACAAACCTGTAGGGCACAGGTAACTCAGAGGGTTTGTTCAGTGAAGATAAAAAGTTTTTCTTCAATCAAACTACATAAAGCCTTGGAAGTCAAATGAAAAATCCTTGCCTCTCCTATGCAGCCAGACCAAGCGATTGCCTTCAAAGCTTTCCGATGGATTCTGAAGTTTTTTTGAGGTTTTAACCTAGTCATTTATGCTTTCATGTTAGGAGCATTTTTCTGCTGTGATGCAATGCGATGGCTAAAAGTCAGCATGAGTTGTCAGTTTTTTAAAGAAAAGTGCTACCCTCTGTCCCATTAAAGGGAATTTTCTATAGCATCCAAAATGGTTAAGAGCATTAAATCTAGGGCAATAACTTTATCAAAAGCAAAATGCATAGTTTGCCTTTATGGGAAAGAAATGTCTATTATCCAAACCCATTTCCTATGTAATTTCTAGAATTATGTTGTCTTCTTAAGCTCTCTAGCCAGTCTGTTTGAGAAATTAACTAGTTCAATCAATCTGTGCTGATTTTAAGAAAATTCCTTTCCTTGTACTTTGACCCATTTCTTCAGATGGGCTGCAGTGACTATGGTTTCTGCTTAACAGTTAGCACTATTTCCAGATAAAGGAGTTTTCTGCACTGGTGTTTGTATAATGCTAATTTTTGATACTTCTACAGTGTACAGATCCTGRAACATCAGAGTTATGATTATGCTGTATTATTGCTGTATTAGCCTACACATGACCTTTGGGAAGCAACATCCTGATCTTGCAAAGTAGATGGATAGGCTGGTTTCTTCAACAAGTGAAAAGTTCATGAAAGTTCAGAGCAAAATGTTCAGTTCCAATTAGACTCAGAATGTTCTAGTTCCCTGAGTTCATCTATTAACTTATTTAAGTGGAAAGTGTTTGTTATCAAAATGAAAAGTGCAGTAACTCGCTGTTCACTTTCATCCCTGCTCTTCTGAATGACATCATGACTTGCTTTTTCTCTGTCCTTCCAGGTGACACTAAAAATGCTCCTCTTGACAGTAGTTGTCAGCATGTACAAGAGTTTCTTCATCATAGTGGGAATGTTTTTACTACTTCTTTGTTATGCTTTTGCTGGAGTGGTTTTATTTGGTACTGTGAAATATGGAGAGAACATTAACAGGTACAGTATGTACTACCTCTTGGAAATTTTCTTTAAAAAGCCAGAAAACTCAGATTCTGCTAGATAAGGTTCATGTTTGATCTCATTCAGAAATTATTCATCCAGTGCTGTACCTAGTTTCAGCTAAAAAAAAAAGTAAGAAAGTAGGAAATATAAATAATCTGTGKTTTTTTTTCTTGCCAACATTTTATTTCTGAGACATTAAATTCTCTCTCTTTTTGTTTTCTTTTGTTTAAAACAGACATGCAAATTTTTCATCAGCTGGCAAAGCTATTACTGTACTCTTCAGAATAGTTACTGGAGAAGACTGGAACAAAATTATGCATGACTGCATGGTAAATATAATACTACCACAGATAAAGTAGACGAGGAGCAGGTGACACTTGCAATGTGTTTCCAATCTGTTAGCTTAGTACAAGGAATGTTGTGATTGCCTTTATGTCTTCAAGAGATAAAATGTTTGCTGAACTTAACCTGACACAGAAATTGTAGTTTAAGTCATGGAGTCACATATTCAATGGGGCTAGACCATTCTGTTGTTAAAAAATATAGAAATAATAGAAGTAAAAATAGCTTTTCAAAATCAGAAATGCAATAACTCACCTTTCCACTGTTAACCCTACTTTGATAGGAAAGCTGATTTTTCAGCTGACCTTTGTCTTGAATGACTGTCTGGTGGCAAGAGAATGCTAGTTTTAATGACCTCAAAATTTGCCTAAATAAATTACTGCCTGTGGTTTCAGTTGCAATGAGAATCATATTATTCCATTGCTTTCTAAAATTAATGGGCAGGGAAGCTTTTTGAAACACACATTTAAGTGCCCTATGTGTGGTAGTGAAAGCCATGTCTGTTTAGGCATCTCATGCCTTTCTCTGCTTTCTAATCTGCATCTACTAAAGGATCAACAACAAACTCTACTTAAGAATATATGAAAAAGTCTTTCCTCCTTCTCTAAGAAAGAGAAGTGTTCCCTTAATCTGATACTCATCATTATTACTTAGTTTTGCAGCAATCAAAAATGTATAGTTATGTTTACATTTATTTATCATTTACATTGATTGGAGTGAAATGAAGAATCTTTCTCTGTGCTTGACTGACATTTTTGTTCTGCTTTGAAGGTCCAGCCTCCATTTTGTACACCAGACAACAGCACCTACTGGAAAACAGACTGTGGAAATTATGCTGGTGCTCTTATGTACTTCTGTTCATTTTATGTCATCATTGCATACATCATGCTAAATTTGCTTGTTGGTAAGTGATAATACATAGTAAATACAAAAGTGTCCATCWTGGTATGTAGTATATTAGATTTGTGTGATGTGACAGATATTTGTCATATTCAAGTATGAGATTACCCAGTAGTTTCACTTTTACCTGATGATATTTTTCACACTTCTCTTTTATGATATATTCTAAAACTTAGGAAGTTTGAGCACAAAAGGTTTTTCAAAAAAGAGGTGTGTTAAATTTGTAGGTTATAATCACCCAACGGGATAATATTTTCTGGGTTTTTCTATCCTCTAGTTGACGTTTTTCCAACAGCTCTTCAAATTGATTTCAGAAGATGTTAGATTAGTCATCTCACCAGCGTTTAAGGGTAGCTTTTGCTTTTTTTGCCTTTTCTCATTCAAAATTCTCACTCAACGTTCAGCTAAGGGAATTTAGTGGTGTGAATTTTGCACATCAGAATTCATATCCTGTTGAGTATTTTGTTGTTTACAAAGGTTCTGCTCTTCAAATTTAACTATGCACTTTCTTTACACTAAATTTTCTTTTTGTGGATTTTAGCTATAATTGTGGAGAATTTTTCATTGTTTTATTCAACTGAAGAGGACCAACTTTTAAGTTATAATGATCTCAGACATTTTCAAATAATATGGAACATGGTTGATGACAAAAGAGAGGTAAGAATCTTGAAAATAAACACAGTTAATCCAGGAAATCTGCATTTTTCCTAAACAAATAAGTTTAGGAAAGAGCAGAGTGTGTTAACAAAACTCCTTGAGTGGTTTGGGATGTTTTCCCTGTGATTTTGAACATCAGTCTAGGTTCTGAAAATCCATCAAACATGATCTAATGTTGTTCATGATCYTTCAAATGCTAACTTGTAGTGTTTGCCAGTGTGAAGTGCACATGATAGTAAATTTGAAAGCAAGATAGTAAAAGTGCAAAGAACCAGTACCATAGCACCTTTCCTCCCACCTCCCCAAGAATAATTTCCTTATTCACCAGTGCACACTCAGGTGCATGTAAGTACGTGATCTGATCGAGAGTGCTTTGCTGAGATGAGAAGAGCACCTGGGAGAGTGAGCTGCTCAGATACCCACATGAGCTACAGATTAATGATTCATGGTATGACTAAGTTCTGAATATGAGCAACACCATCCCAAGAGAAGATGTGCTGGAGCCAGAAGTCACAGTCCTTACTGGTGGAGGTGGAGAGCTCTGCATCTGCCAGTGTGCCCAGGGCTGACAACCTCTCTCTCAAAGATGGAACACATTACAGAAAAAAATAGTTCCAGTCAGGCTCATTTAGCAAAACAATATAATTAGAGAGGAAAATCACTGCTAATGTGAAGTAACAGCAGTTCAAAATTATTGATGTAGCAAATATGACGTGTGCTAGTTTGAATCTTAGAGCAGCAGATCTTTGAGAAGTTGATGAACTACCAGTGTACTCCTGTCCCCTGAAATGTGGCCGGGGGCAGTTGTGCAGCAGKCAATAGGCCTGACTCTGAGTGTTTAAACTGTAGTTTCATTTCAGCTTTCATAGGCAGCCATTTAGGCATGTAATCCTCCTTACAAATTAATGCAAATGAGGAAGCCAAATCTCCAAAGCAATGTTGAAAATCTCTGACATAATGAGCAGCACAGATTCTTATATCATCCAAATAAGAGCAAAGACTYGCATGAGCTATGACTCATCTACATGTGCCAAAGAGTTAGCTACGTGTGTGTGTTGTGTATTCTTTAGCAATGCATTCCCATTGGCTTACCTAGGCTAGGTTTTGATGCAGAAAAATAATATTTAGAGAACTAGTATTTCTCTCACTGATTTAATAGATTCCCTGAGCTGATTGTTAGATCACAGTAATAAGTAACCAGCCATTATGCAATTTTACCCAGGGAGTAATCCCCACCTTCCGMGTGAAATTTCTGCTGAGGCTCCTGCGTGGCCGGTTGGAGGTGGATCTTGACAAGGACAAGCTGCTGTTCAAGCACATGTGCTATGAAATGGAGCGGCTCCATAATGGTGGCGACGTCACTTTCCATGATGTGCTGAGGTATTGTGAGATTTTCTCTSAATTTGTATAGAAGTTATAGTGCTAGGCTAGAGGGTAGTCCTAATGCTTGGGAGAAGGCAAAAGCGGTAGCCACAGAGGAACTGCTATTTTAAGTATTAATATATAATAATAATATTAACTTGACAGTGAATATGACTAAAAATAAAATACAAGCAGGAACATCATCCAAGGTTAGACATTTAAGAAAATAAACAAAAATCATGAATGACCTGGTTGCCTACAGTTTAGGAACTCACCTATATTGGGTACCCAGATATAAATGAGAAGATCTTCATTTGATGGGAGTACCACAGTTACTTCTGGAATCATAGCTACGTGATACCTGGAGTATTAGGTGCAGTTCTGGGCTCCCCAGTATAAGAYGGATGTGGAGCTTCTAGAGAGGGTCCAGCAGAGGGCAACCAAGATGATCAAAGGACTGGAGCATCTCTCGTATGAGGAAAGACTAAGCGAGCTGGTCCTGTTTAGCCTGGAGAAGAGAAGGTTGAGAGAGGATCTGATTAGTATGTATAAATACCTGAAGGGTGAATGTAGGGAGGAAGGAGCCAARCTCTTCTCAGTGGTGGCCAGTGACAGGACAAGGGGCAGTGGGTGTAAGATGAAACACAAGAAGTTCCATCTGCATGTGAGGAGGAAGTTCATTCCTGTGAGGGTGCCAGAGCCCTGGAACAGGCTGCCCAGGGAGGCTGTGGAGTCTCCTTCTCTGGAGATCTTCCCAACCCGCCTGGATGCCGCCCTGTGCCCTGTGCTCTGGGTGTCTGGGGATTGGACTAGATGATCTCTAGAGGTCCCTTCCAACCTCAACCATTCTGTGATTCTCTCATTCTGTGATACATTGCACATGTCTGATTTAAATATTTGTGTGTTGAGTTTTTAGCATTTATGGGCTTTGATTTTCTACATTAGAATGTGTAAGGTCATCAGCATTTAAACGAAGAAAATATCATTTTTTCTTCCAGTATGCTTTCATATAGGTCTGTTGATATCAGAAAAAGTCTTCAACTGGAAGAGCTGCTTGCCAGGGAACAGCTGGAATACACCATAGAAGAGGAGGTGGCCAAGCAAACCATTCGCATGTGGCTGAAGAAATGTTTAAAGCGAATCAGAGCAGTAAGTCAAGCTAAATTGTTATAGTAAATTGTCTTGGTCAGCAAGGCTAGAATGTGCTGTCACTACACTGCATTAACTCTGGAGTCCCTGTAGCATGTATATGGAAATGTAGATAGCAGTTGCCAGGTCATCAGAAAGTATTTTACAACTCAATTCAGAGAGCTAGAAAAGTAAGCATCTTTTGAAGGCAGAAGCTGTCTTCCTGCCWAAAAATTCCCTTTTTACAATACAGCTGGAAGATGTCAGTTAAAAAGAATAAGCTAAAAATGATGTAATTTGCTGATACCTTTTAGGCCTAATCCTCTGTATTCACTGAATAAACCCATATTTTTTTTTTTTTTTGCCTACTCTGGCACAAGATACCATAATTAGGCAGATCCTATGGCTGCAGAACAGGCAGAATGTGTGAGCATGTATTATTTCCCAGAGGCTCTTCAAATGCAATCCATATGAGGATGAATGAGCCATGGGATCACGTGTATTCGTTGTTAACATCTTACTTGACTTAATTTAGACCCATATATACTCATACTCTCCCCAAACACTGCCATCCTAGCACAGTTAGGGGCAAGTATGAGCCAAAGCTGTCCTTAGTAGGGATTTGTGTTGTTTTGTTCTGTGCTAGAGGAGAGGACAGCCTTATTATGCAAGCCCTGACCTGCCAGTTGGCTTCAGCACTGCAGGAAGTATCTCGAGACATTCATTTTGCTAGGACAGGCATCGGTATGGTGCTTACTCAGTGCTTCAGGTTGCCTGAAAAAAAAATTGTCTTTACTCAGTATAGCTGCAATATTTGGCGAACAAAGATTGTCCTAGATGGAATTTATATTGAGAACATTCAGAGAAAAACAAGTTCCCTGAGAAGTTTGTGGTACAAAGCCAAGCGAGGAATTTGGAATGGACTTCGCAGTCGTTCTCTTATTTTTGTCTTTCCAAAAGACAACTCTTCCATAGTATAAAAAAATATATATATTCTGGCTGCATTCGTTAGAGACTTTGCAATTACRTTAATGCTAAGTCCAGGTATTTCGATTTTTATAAAGGCTTACTTATTGTATATGGAGGTTTTCACATTGAGATCTGTTCACATAAGATCTGGCTTTTTCTGTTTGTAGATTAATAAAAACATAACTGGACAACTTGAATATAATGCTCATTTTATCTGAAACATCAGAGCTTTCAAGGCCTACACAGATAAATAGTTTCATTTTGGTCCCATCTCGATAGTAATAATGGCAGTAAATTTAATCTTAGCTCTCAATTTTGGGTTCATTCCACTCAGTTGTTCATTTCATTATGATATTGAATTACACAATGTTAAAGTAAATATGCTGCTCATTTCATTCTAATAATATGGTTCAGGTCATTTCACATTCTGTGAACCTTTTACAAACTGGATGTAATTATGGAAATTAATATATATTTTCAAATTCTCTTGTTAGTCACTAGAGAGAGAGCACATGAAAGCTACTCAGGAAAGTGAAAGCCTTCCTAAGGACTGTTTATTTTATTTTAAAGCAAATTAGGCTGTAAGATATAATGGTAGTGGGTTTGTTTTTCTATTTGTACTTTAAGTCCTTCTTATTCCTAAGGTTTTTACTACTGTTTTAATCAATCTCAATTATTCAGCTTGTTCACAAGGCCAGGAAAACAATCAAATTTTTTTCATTGCTTTTGCATTGATTCTTAGTGAGTCTCTAGCAGTCTCCTTCTTTCTGCATCCTTCTATTAACCCCTGACTCACAAATTCAGTGATTTATCTATTTTTAAATTCTAAATTATTAGGAAGAACCTGGCTTCCACTTTCTGTAATTTATAAGCATGGCTCTTCAGTTCCTACGTAAAGGCTTGCCATACAGTGGAATTCATGTTATTTAAGGAGCAGCCATCTGACGTAAGGAGTTTTATCAGTTCACCTGGAATCCACATCTGGCACTCACTATTTGGTTAAATATTTAGAAGGCTTTAAAAGCATCTGACATTGAGATACAGAAATAAGAACAATTTACTTATTTATTATCACATACATATTGCACCTTGACAGAAACAACAGCAGTCATGCAGCATTATCCATAGTCTACGAGAGAGTCAACAGCAAGAGCTGAGCCGATTTCTGAATCCCCCCAGCATTGAGACCACGCAGCCAAGTGAAGATGTGAATGCTGTTAATCAGGATAACAGTGCACAGCCAGAGGTACGTCCTGCAAAAATTATTGGAGGTGCTACCTGTCAAGTACTAGGCAAGTTTACAGATTCCTATTTACTTTTKTAAATACCATTTGCTTTGGAAAAGTTGAAAGTAATGTTTTGCTGTGCCTTTCCATTCAGGTTTAAAGACAAGCTGGTCAAATAATTATTCTCCAGCTTAGTTTGTTGTCTTGCCAGCATCATAACGGGCAAACTCCTCTGTATGACTCCAGCAGCACTAACTTCCAGCTCTTAATATGAGCTCAATATTTGCAGGCTCAAGATTTGGCATTTTGCTCTTTGAGCATTTTAAAATAGTCTGTACACTAGGAAWGATAACATTGGGCATGCTGGGTCCAGGGATTGGGGACTAGAGCTCTTCCAGAGTGGGAAATGCAGGTACAAGGTAAGCAATCTACTGTAAAAGGAACAATTTTCTACCTATCCATAAGATAATATAATGGAAGAGAGGTCAAATAACAAAATAAAAACTTTTTTTTCCTGTTAATTGTAGACTTTTGAGGTAGTAAATAACAAAACTGCCCCAAGAAAGGAGAATGTGTTTTTCTTGTGTTGGTGTAAGAAGTCTGTAAATAGAATAGAAAGGCTAGATAACCCTTCTTAGAGTGGTCAGACCATGCAATGGAGACCTATAATTCCGATTCTTTTTTCCCTTATTCAGACAAGTAGCCAACAGCAGCTTCTTAGTCCAACCCTTTCTGACAGAGGTGGATATCGACAAGATGCTGGAGATGCTGGGAAACCTCAGCGGAAATTTGGACAATGGCGTTTGCCATCAGGTAGGTGAAGACTATGTAACAGTAATACCAGAWCACTGCAGTGCTCAACGAGACCTTTGCAAAGCTCCATGCATGAGGAACAGACACACTCTGGGACAAGCATCGGGGGAGAGGCTGCAAGATTCATGGTGCTGCCTTCTGCCTGCTGCTGGCACCCACATAAGGATTCCTCTACCYTTATGCATGTTGCAATACAGCAGTCACCTGCCACTCACCTCTGAAGGTTGGGGAGATATGCTCAAGCATTGCCTTGTGCCTTTTGTTGTTGTTGTTTTTCATCTATTTACTTGGGATATTTGGATTGGGGTCTGTACCTTCCCATATGTTTGGGTAGCATCTGGTAAATTTAGAATTCACTTTTGTCTCGCAAAGTGCAGTGAAAGTGAATTAAGCTTTTCCTAACAGCAGTAGTAACAGCAGTGCCTTGTCTTTCTTAGGTATAACAGGTGTACAACATAAATATACAACATAAGAATATATTTGTTTAACTTCAGTTCAACCATGAACTGGTCTAGTATGTAATCAATTTCTTGTTTACTTTCCAGGAAACATCCAATTATCCTTGTAACTTCAGCCCACTAGAAAATGAAGTCTAGGCTGCCCCTTATGGGTGGATGTTTGTTGGAGAGAGAAGTGCACAGGAAAATCTGAGGCCTCATTCAGGCTTTGTCTCAGGACTTTCTAACACCATACAGTTTTTCCTTTAAAAAGCATATTGGCCTCTGCTGCCTGCCATATCTCCTGACCAGTATGTTTGGGAAGGGCCCAGGGGTGTGCACATCAACTTACTTTCAGCTTTCATCAGTCCTAATCTTTCTCTTGGCTGCTGGACATGAGTGCAGTGTTACTGTACTAAAGAAGGGCGCTGYGTTTAAGGACTGTCACTGTGCAGATCCTAATCATATATAGGCTGAAGGCAGTTATGCTGTGAGTGTCTTTAAAACTACTTTTGTGACCAGAGTACTTGTCCAAGAAAGGGGACCACTTACTACACAGGTTGCAATTCACATCTAGCTGAGTGTCACTGAGCAGGAAAGAAAGGCAAAATTTGGTGGGCTGGAGCAAAGAGTATGAGAGGGAACATAGGACTGTTGTCATTGGCTAGGTTTTTCAAGTGGGATTGGGGATTTCAGGGTTTCCTTTCCTAGCACTGATCTTGACCACTTGGAAGTTCATCACTGCACAACTTCAGAGGCGTGGCTCTGTTTTGGAGGGTACCACAAGTAGGTGGTGAGTTCTCTGCTCCCAGTCCAGAAAAGTCATGTATTTAAGATAACAAATAGGCTCCCTAATAGCAATAATATGTTTCATATAATTTCACCTGTGTTTTAGTACTTTCCTAAAGCAAAGCCAACATCTTGTATTGGTTTCTATCACTAGGCCATAGTGAAATGTCACGTTCTAGAACTAGCTGCCACCCCCAAATACTCTTTTCCCTCTTTTTTTTATGGAACTTACCACTTAAGCTGTTTTGCCAGTTGATCAGCTTATACACTTACTGCCTAAAATGTTTAGGTTACAATTAGCCAGGTGAGGAAAAACCTACTGCATCAGCTATCCTGACAGGAGGAAATAACACGGTGCTCAATTTAACCAGCAGATCTTAATCTGCCAGCAGATTAAGGGGAGCGAGGCTGAACACCTGGAGCATAACAGAGGTTGGATAAAGCCTTACTCTTTCTGCACTGAATCAATTTAAAACTATTGCTGTCCAACTAGCTCTATATGCCTCTATCCTAAGCTAAAATATTCAAGAAAAAGACATACTCTAATACTGAACTTTCTGCTTAATTTCTTAGCCCCCAAACCAATAAGCCATTCAGTGTCTTCAGTCAACCTCCGCTTCGGTGGACGTTCGGCTATGAAGTCCGTGGTATGCAAGATGAACCCCATGTCTGATGCTGCTTCTTGTGGATCAGAAGTCAAGAAGTGGTGGACAAGGCAATTGACTGTGGAGAGTGATGAGAGTGGAGAGGACCTTCTTGATATCTGAGGAAAAAAAATAAGTCATATTGCAACAACCAATACTGAAACAACYATTTCAAGTACAATCTGATTTTCTATGTTTAGAATTGAACATGCTGTTAGGTGATGTATGACTTATTTAAAATCAGTGTCATAAGATTTTTCAAGAGCTTATCCTTCTGCCATATAAAGCCTAGAAAACACTTGTATGTTAGATTTCATGTCTATAGATATTAATTGTACTTTAAGAAACCTGTATACAATAGCAGTACTAATAAAGCCAGAGATACTATATTGCCTTTAGCAGAGACAGAACTTTGAAAGATTTCACATGTTTTGATATACACATCTCTGTGATTTTTTTTTCATCTTGTACTGTACTTGGAAATGGCAACATTTTACAATTTAGGGGTAATTTATTTCTTTTTTTTTTTTTTTGTGTGTTTTCCCACAGTTCTTATTTAGTAACATTTCTTCAGGAAAAGTATATTATTCAAATGACCTGAAGAGGTCAGCACTGACTTCATGTTCAAGGGAAGCATTTTTACAAAATACAGGTTCTGAATATATAATTATATAATGAATATATAAATTATATAATGAATATATAAATATGAATATATAAATATATAATTATAAACCTAAGCTTTTTCTGAACATTTTTTTAAAAATATGCAAGAAACAGGATAACTCATTTTAAATCAGAAGGTAAAAGATTGGCTTTTAAAATGTAAATATCTTTGGGTTTTGGCTAATTATGCAAAGTGCTTGATTTTCATACAGAAAACAGAAAAAGAAAAAAAAAAAAAGAGGACATGAAAACTGTGCATTTACACACACAGCAAAAGACTTCCATATGAAAACCATGGTTTGTGCTCCCATATCAGATCACCTTGTTCATATGCTAATCATATATGTATATGGTGTCACTCTGCTGTTAATCGGGTCCCATTTCTGTGTGTGGTCGTGAGATAACTCTGCTCTTGTCTATGTGATAAAAATTAGCATGTCGGGGGTTCTCATTACAGAATAGTATTGTAAAACTTTTAAAATGCAGTCCAGTTTTACTTGCATAGGTAGAAGGTAATTTTCTTATCCATGTTCCCGTTCATGCTCTAACCCTGCAAAGCTGAAGTGTGACACTGGACTGTGATTAAGTATCTTTTTCCTTTTTATTCAGGCACMTTTTATTTTAACATATGCTAATATTCTTTAATTTTTTGAAGCACTAGTAGTGCTACATTATCTACACTGAAAAAGCAGCTGTCCCTTTCRTAATTTTTTTTCCAGTGGAAGGCCAAAGCTATACAGACACGAGGTGGAGAAGAAAAGCAGCAAAAAGCAGGAGAGAAGTGAGGCACACATTTTCTTAGTTCCAAAATTTAAGACTAAGACTTACTTACATCTAAATATGTGGGCCTTTCCCACAGGGAAGGACTAAGAGGTTGTGGATTTTGTAGCTAGGCCCCCAACTGTTTTTTTTAGTATAGCTGGGACCTTTCCATTACCATTGTTTCCTATGGAAATGATAGGTTGCTCTAACATGGCCTGATGTGAGATCTTGTGAGAGGCTCACAGTTAATGTATATCACCACTTAAACTATATTTATCCTTTAAAGAGCTGACAAAAAGCCAGTGCTTCACAATGTCTTCTGGCCAAAATGTTATTGTAGAATGGTCAGAATACATCATTGTTTTCACAGATGCCTTCACCATAAATACAGAATTGGTTTTGGCCACAAAATACAGCTTTCTTGGCATCTATCTATGTTTTGTTCTGTATGTATTGTTAACTGTGTTTTTGGTTTTTCTTTTTTTTTTTTTAATAGTAATATCAAATGCATCTGTATTTGATGGATTCATTGTGTCTTTTTTGGTATAATTTAAGCTTAAGTCATATCTAAATTGCAATCTATGTGATGGAATGTGTGCATTCCCTTGTTTACTGGCTAGATTACGAAGCATCAACAAAACCTCGTATGCAAACCCAGTATTTTGTGTTCTGTTTTGTGTTAGCTTAAGTTCAGCTTTTGTATATATGACAATAAGATAAATATTGGATTTATAAAAGATAGTATATTTGAATTTCAATAATATATGAAACTGCAGATCTTTCTGAATCATTCTTGCTGCAAATCTTCTTTTTAAAAAATCTGGCAAACATTTTTCCTTGCCTTACAGTACTCTGTCAATAAAAGTGAGTTGCTTTAAGCAATATTCATCTTTCTGGTTTTCATTTTAGCTGCATTTGCTATATCCAGCTCATCTGTGATAATGGTGCATAGTGCCTGGCTGTGTGGTTTGTAGGTGGTTATTTAAAGCAATGCTTTCAAAATCTTTTAATTGGAGGACCTGTGTTTTGTTTCGGAGAGAAGTTCAACAATTAGACTAAAAAGGAATGTTCTTTAATTTTATTTTATCTAATTTCTCTACTGGAGACTCTGCATGTGAATATGTGTGTGTGTGTATGTACCAGGTCTAGGTGTGTTGGAGAAAGGTCTCAATAGAGATTGGAAAGGAAAGAAAAATCACATAYCCCTCAGCCTGGATTGGAGTTGACATTCGCCTTTGCTTCTTCTGGATTCAAACAGCAGCCACCAGCCCCCAGGGCCTCAACAGCTCTGCCTTGTTTCCAGAAAACTTCTGCCAAGATGTGAAACCAGCTGGTTTCTACCACGTAGATATCAGTGAGATCTAGAGGAAGATCTTAACGGTAAGTTCCTAATTGGATCACCCACACAATACAAGTCACAGATACAGGGCTCCTGCTTGCTAATATGTTTACCTCAAAGGTGAGAGGCAAGGGCTTGTCCTTGAATACATTGGCAGAGAAGCTGAAAGTTGCATCTTCTCATGTGCCATTTTTTTGTTTTCTTCAGGGTTTTGCTCACAATTGCATGTAAGGCAGAACAGTGTTTGGCATCTTCTGTGTTCTCAGCATGTGCTCCCAAGAAACAGGGAATTCAACACAGTTATGTTTTAGTTATGACACTGTATATGAAGCTAGTTTTGTAAGAATAATCTTGCTATTTTCAAAAACTATCAGCATCCATTCCTGAGAACTCTGAGTTCTAGGCTTGCACCTCTCTTTTTTTTTTTTTTAATTCATCCCATCTAAGGAGTCTGTATTTGCTCATTTAACCTTGGAGGTGGGGGGGAAAGAAAGGAAAGGAAAGGAAAGGAAAGGAAAGGAAAGGAAAGGAAAGGAAAGGAAAGGAAAGGAAAGGAAAGGAAAGGAAAGGAAAGGAAA